>NC_000081.6:87654950-87869950 GCF_000001635.26 Mus musculus | reverse complement strand
AGACTGAACTATAGGCGCATATTGAATTGTGCCCCATTCTGTCCAGTTCAGGACATGAAGCAGCTCCTCACCCAGCGTATCCATGTTGTATGCATGACCCTCCCACTAATCACTGTGTCACCCTCTCTGCTCCGTGGTATCCCAGCGTTTGTGGTCAGACTTGACTTTACTAATAGTCACAACATACAATAACAGTATTGCTGGAATTTCTGCTGAAGTATATTGTTACAGGCTCTCTATTATATTAGTTATCATTGCGCACACATTCCTGTATCTAGTTTATAAGTTAAACTTCATCTGGGGTCTGAATACATAGGAAAAAAACACAGTCTGTCTGGGCTTTGTTTGGTTTCAGCACCCGCAGGGCTGGGTCCGTATGACTCAAACACAAGAGAAGGCCACTCCATCAGCAGGTGCTCTCTTCAGATTGCACCTGTGACAGTATGATCTCTGATAAACAAAACCTCTGGCCCTGTACAGTAGCATTTGGTTTATGTGGCCAGATGCTGAAATAGGTGGCAAGGAGCAAGCTGTTCCCCAGGGTATGTACGTACGTGTTGATGTTTCTAGCTCTTCAATCTGTGAATAGCAACCCTGCTGTCCTACACAGATGGAGCCCCTTGGGCCTGTAGAGAGCTGACTGAGGGGCTCCACTGCTCTGCGAGCCTGCGAGGCTGTTGATTAACCCACTGCTAGCTTGGTGAGAGCCTCCGGAAGGGAGTCTGGGGAATCAGAGGGAGTACATCAGCTGGGATGCCATGTCCGGCACGGGGTTCCTCGAGGGATAGCATAGGATAGAGGAATGAAAAATGGCCGTGGAAGAGCAGGCCATCCACTTAGGCCATGCGGCAGCCAGACACAATATTAATGGCGTCATTAACAACACTGTGCAATTCTACCCTGGGGGCGTTGGTGCACATGTATTAATATGGTCCATTTCTGGACCACTGCAACATTGCTATGTGCAGAATAATGATCACTCAGGTGTCTGGGAAATAGTGTGGGTACAAGTGGAATATGCTGGCCTGGCCTGGAGGGAAATTCAGCCAGGGAAGTGCCCCCTAGACTGATACTGTTCATGACATGTTTCCATTCCAAACCACAGACAGCAAACCAGATCAAAAGGAGACAGACTGTGACTATGGACAAGTGGGTGTGTGCCTCAGTCTCCCTGTGTGACATGAAGAGTTCAAGGACTCTCAAGACTAAGACTCTCAATCATGAGGAGCCAAAAAAAAAAAAAAAAAAAAAAAAAAAAAAAAAAAAAGAACTGCTCTATCTTGACACTTGGTCTTGAGAGTCCAGACTGTAATTCCTTTTCTCTTTCACAGTTAGAGAAAGAGACACAACCAAGCACAGAAAACAAAGCCAAGAGGGGCACTCCATCTTGAGTTGGGTGTCCATTGGAGTAGGGTCTGTAAGCTCAGAAAGTAGGAGTCATTTTGTCCAAACAAGCAGGCCTTGAGGCCAGTGGTAGGGATGACAAGGAAAGGCTAGAGTGAGCCCAGCAAGTGCTCTAGAGGGTGATCCTGATCTAGGAGCCTTGTAAGAGAAAACAGTTAACCATATCTATTAGGCAAGGCGGACATTGCTCAGAACCATCTGGATGCTGGAGAACAGGGAGGTCCAGTCCAAATGTACAGGACAAAGGAGGATTAACAGGAAAGGGACTAGTGAAGCCAGGGGACAGAAGTCCCTAAGAGGAAACACTGGCCAAGGGTAATTAACCCTCATGATCCTTTTTAATTTTTTAATTAAAAAATTATTTTTACCTATGTGTGTATATATGATGGGTAGAGCACGTGTCTGTGGTGTCCGTGGAGGACAGAAGAACACATCAAGTCTAAATAGATCATCCTCATAGGCATCAGATTAGACAGGCTGGGTCACCAGATAGACTCTGTGGGTGGGACCTTGAAGACAAGCTACTCAGTCAGAGGTGCCCAGGGGGGATGTTTGGGTTCTCATTAACATGAGTTGGCTGAGTTCCTCTTACATCTGGGCAGTACTTGGCAGTGGGGGTTATGGCTGCTTTTCTTCTACCCCAGACTGGTTTCTTATGTGTCCTGAGACAGGATCCCCCCTTAGTCAAAAAGATCTGGACATATATTAAACCCATCAATTACCTTCATCCCAAAGCAAGACTAGATCTGAGATGTGGAGACCGTCTAGATAAGGACAAGCTAGAAAGTCCTGCCCACCTGACATGGAGTCAGGGCCCACAGGACACAGCTCTCCAGGACCTTTACATCCCTGCCTGTGAAAGAGGTGTCATACACAGGCTTGAGGATCAGGCAACTTCTCAGCCTCCTCTAGGAGCTCCACCTGGATCTGATACGGAAGCATTGTAGACTGCTTCTTGTGGTCCCCTAGTGGATGAAGAAGCCTCAGCTCCTTTTCTGTCCCATGCAGCGGCACACTGTCAACCTCCTTAGAGGACCCCAGTCCAGTGGACAGGGACATTATGACTCCTGCTAATTCTGGCCCAGCAGCTACAGCCTGGTCTCACCTCCAGCTTGATGGAGTCACCAGTGTAGCTGGGTGGGGAAGGCTCCCCAGCGTTGTGGGAGCCCCGGTGGGGACTTCACCTACTGCTTCTCATGCTAGGAAGACACCACTCATCTGTCCTAGCTGACATGCGCCTGCAGGCCTATGAATGCAATAACTCAGAGGAAACTGGAAGTCTTTAGTGTGAAGTAATGGCCGTCTTCAAGGAGACTGCTTGACCCCCTGGGTGTGATGTTTCCAGGTGCCATTTACAGTCTGACCTGAAGGCATTCAGAGACAGACACCAGATTCCCACACACTGGGCCTTCTGAGAGCCATTGAGCCAGATTCAAGGATAAGGGATAATTTGGGATTTGCACTCTTCTGCCTGTACTGAAAAGACCACTCTCCTCTCAGTCACTCAGCTATGGCCTCTCACTCTCCCAGGAGCAGTGACCAGTAGCCACATCATCTCAGAAGCCATGGGGAAGATGCAATGGGGAGGAGGCTTTGGGGAGGATGATGTAAGCTATTTGCCATGGGAGGGGGAGGGGTGGTTTGAATGTCTGTCCTGAGGTCCTTGAAAGGTGACATCATTAACTGCTTGGGATCAGTTGCCCAGCTACAACCCAGCATCTTAGGTGAGGTACATTCATCTCAGAGAGTGGAAATGGTAAAAGTGGTACCCCCCCTCCCACCTCACTCATGTATGGACTGTTGAGGGGAGAAGAGTGTCACCAACACCATCTTCCCAGGAAGCCTCTTTTCGTCCCAACCTCCAGAGTCCTGTCCAGACAGGACTCAGCCTGTGCTTCCAGGCTTGGGACACATAGGAATTATTTGCTAGCCTGCTGTGGTGCTCCAAAGAAAGAGGGGAGGGGGAAGGAAAAAGGGAGAAAGGAAGAGAGAGAGAGAGAGAGAGAGAGACAGAGAGACAGAGAGACAGAGAGACAGAGAGACAGAGAGACAGACAGACAGAGACAGAGAGACAGAGAGACAGAAACAGAGAAACAGAGAGACAGAGAGACAGAGACACACAGAGAGAAAGAAACAGAAAGAGAGAAACAGAGAGAAACAGAGATAGAGACAGATTGATGGGGGAGGGGAGAAAGTAAGTGTGTGTGTGTGTGTATGTGAGAGACAGAGAGACACAAATGAGGGAGAAAGTGTGTGTGTGTGTGTGTGTGTGTGTGTGTATGAGAGAGAGAGAGAGAGAGAGAGAGAGAGAGAGAGAGAGAGAGAGGGAGGGAGGGAGAGAGAGAGAGAGAGAGAGATTGAGAGAGAGAGAGAGAGAGACCCTATTTCTTCAGCAGCTAAACAGCTCTTAGTGCTGGCTGTATTGCTACCTGATGCTTGCTTCCTGGCTCTGAGCTCTACTTGATTTTTGTCATAATGGTTCACTTTGCTGTCTGTGCCCCATGGCTTTCTTTTCTTTTCTCCAGAAGCCAGGGCTATTCTCTACCTCTTCCCAATAGCACCCTCCTCTTCCCATCTGTCTTAGTCAGGGTTTCTATTCCTGCACAAACATCATGACCAAGAAGCAAGTTGGGGAGGAAAGGGTTTATTCGGCTTACACTTCCATACTGCTGTTCATCACCAAGGAAGTCAGGACTGGAACTCAAGCAGGTCAGAAAGCAGGAGCAGATGCAGAGGCCATGGAGGGATGTTCTTTACTGGCTTGCCTCCCCTGGCTTGCTCAGCCTGCTCTCTTATAAAACCGAGAGATGGTCCCACCCACAAGGGGCCTTTCCCCCTTGATCACTAATTGAGAAAATGCCTTACAGTTTGATCTCATGGAGGCATTTCCTCAACTGAAGCTCCTTTCTCTGTGATAACTCCAGCTGTGTCAAGTTGACACAAAACTAGCCAGTACAATTGACCCCTTGTCAACTTGACACACAAAAACATCACTAGTAAGCCTCAACCCTTACAATCTTATTCATCCCCAAGATCTAAATAACTTTAAAAGTCCCACAGCCTTTACATGTCCTTAAAATTTCAATCTCTTTAAAATATCCATCTTTTTTAAAATCCAAAGTCTTTTTACAATTAAAAGTCTCTTAACTGTGGGCTCCACTAAAACAGTTTCTTCCTTCAAGAGGGAAAATATCAGGGCACAGCCACAATCAAAAGCAAAAGTCAATCTCCAACCGTCCAATGTCTGGGATCCAACTCACGATCTTCTGGGCTCCTCCAAGGGCTTGGGTCACTTCTCCAGCCAGGCCCTTTGTAGCACATGCATCATCCTCTAGGCTCCAGATGCCTGTACTCCACTGCTGCTGCTGCTCTTGGTGGTCATCTCATGGTACTGGCATCTCCAAAACACTGCATGACCCCTTCAGTCCTGAGCCTTCAATTGCAAGTGAGGCTACACCTTCACCAGTGGCCTTCCATGGCCTCTCACAGTGCCGAGCCTCAGCTGCTTGGCATGACCCCTTCATGCCTTCAAAACCAGTACCACCTGGGTGACCCTTACATATTACCAAGTCCCGCTGCAGCAGGAGTACAACCTTGGGCATCTCTGGAACACAGCCTCTTTGTGCTTTCAGGAAACACTTCCCAGAAGATGTCACCTCAATGATGCTGATCTCTTCTTAATCACCGCTAATTTCTTAGCTCCAGCTAACCAGCATCAATAGTCCCAGTAATGCAAAGTTTTTGCTTTGGTAGTTCTGGTATCCTGTTAATCACAGCTGATTCTTCAGCCCCAGCTAACCAGAACCACAGAATCTTCACAATCAAAACAGCAATGGCCCTGAAAATAGTCTTTAATTTTCCCTCTGAAATTTCACAAACCAGACCTCCATCTTCTGCAGTGTTCTCAACATTATCTTCCAAGAAGCTCCTACACAACATCCGACAGAGCTCTTAACAACGGATGGATCTTCAAGCCCAAAGTTCCAAAGTCCTTCCATAGTCCTCCCCAAAACATGGTCAGGTTGTCACAGGAATACCCCACTCCCAGTACCAATTTGTCTTAGTCAGGGTTTCTATTCCTGCACAAACATCATGACCAAGAAGCAAGTTGGGGAGGAAAGGGTTTATTCGGCTTACACTTCCATACTGCTGTTCATCACCAAGGAAGTCAGGACTGGAACTCAAGCAGGTCAGAAAGCAGGAGCAGATGCAGAGGCCATGGAGGGATGTTCTTTACTGGCTTGCCTCCCCTGGCTTGCTCAGCCTGCTCTCTTATAAAACCGAGAGATGGTCCCACCCACAAGGGGCCTTTCCCCCTTGATCACTAATTGAGAAAATGCCTTACAGTTTGATCTCATGGAGGCATTTCCTCAACTGAAGCTCCTTTCTCTGTGATAACTCCAGCTGTGTCAAGTTGACACAAAACTAGCCAGTACACCATCTCCACCAGTGCCTTCTGCTCCCTGACCTTACCATTGTGGGAGATCACTCTGCCCTCTGCCCTCTGCCCTCTGCCCTCATCTGCCTCTCACTCCCTTTGGATCAGACTCCTCCTGAGACTTAGTCCTTGTCTTACTCAGTGTTCTATCGATGTAAAGACACACCATGACCACAGAGCTTTTTGTTTGTTTTTATTTTTGTTTGTTTGTTTTTTGAGACAGGGTTTCTCTGTGTAGTCCTGGCTGTCCTGGAACTCACTCTATAGACCACACTGGCTTCAAACTCAGAAATCTGCCTGCATCTGCCTCCCAAGTGCTGGGATTAAAGGGGTGCACCACCACTGACTGCCTGGCCACCACAGAGCTCTTATAAAGACGATATTTAATTGAGGCTTGCTTACAGTTTCAGAGGTATAGTCTACTGTCACCATGGTGGGAGGCATGGTGACACCCAGGCAGACATGGTAGCTGAGAGTTCTACATCAAGATCCTTGGGCAGCAGGAAGAGTAGGCCTGGCCTCGCTCCTGAAGTCTCAAATTCCATCCTGTCTTAGTCAAGGTTTCTATTCCTGCACAAACATCATGAGCAAGAAGCAAGTTGGGGAAGAAAGGGTTAATTCAGCTTACAATTCCATACTGCTGTTTATCACCAAGGAAGTCGGACTGGAACTCAAACAGGTCAGGAAGCAGGAGCTGATGCAGAGGCCATGGAGGGATGTTCTTTACTGGCTTGCTTCCCCTGGCTTGCTCAGCCTGCTCTCTTATAGAACCAAGACAACCAGCCCAGAGATGGTCCCACCCACATGGGGCCTTTCCCCCTTGATCACTAATTGAGAAAATGCCTTACAGTTGTATCTCATGGAGGCATTTCCTCAACTGAAGCTCCTTTCTCTGTGATAACTCCAGCTGCGTCAAGTTGACACAAAACTAGCCAGTACACACCCCAAGTGACATACTTCTTCCCACAAGGCCACCCATCCTAATCCTTTCAAACATACTTGATCCTATAGGGTCTTTTTTATTCAAGCCACCATATGCCCTCCTATTTTCTCTCCCAAACCTGGGCACCCGAGCGAGTGTATTCATCTGCTCACTGTTACACAGGGTAGGACCTGGAAACACATTGCACAGAGGCCCCTGGTCAGGTTTCTATCATTACTTCTGGTGTCAGAGGCTGGGAGGCGACAACCCAAAACCTTTGCTTCTTGCTTATAACCTGCAAGCTCACATACTCTCTAGCATCAAGGCCTTGAGGCCTTGCTATGCAGCCCATGTCTCTGGACCTGAGTTCCATTTGCTTGCTGGTTAACAGAGACCCATCTTAACAAAACCAAAGCAAAAGCTGTTTTCCAGACAAATGTCTGTCTCAATGATGTTTTCATTTAATGCTAGGCACCTCCTATGGAACAGGAGTTTGCTCAGAGAGCTGCTGTCACAAGGTCCCCAAGGCCCTGCAGACCCCAAATGCCCCCCCCCCAACCAAGCATAGGTAGGTCCCAGAGTGTTTACATGCATATGGAACCTGATCCCAGCCCTGGGCCGGATCACCCACTCCCCACAACCCCCAAGTTATACAAGTGTCAGGAAGCCCCTGTCCCTCTCTGCCTGTTTAGAGCCTGTGTAGTACAGAGCCAGCGAGTAAGGGCCGGAGTGGACTGGAGTTGATGGCTGTGGACAGGACAAACCCCAAATGTATTAGTTACACTGGTGTGACTAAGCGCGCCACAGAAACAACTCAGGAAAACACAGCTCGGGGGGTTTCAGTGTACAGCCTGTGCTTCACTGATCCCGGGTGAGCAGGGAGGCAGAGTTGTTAGGGTGGTGGGAGTGTTTGGAGGAGCAAGCTGTTCATCTCAAGGAGGACAGGCAGCAGAGAGAGAGCGAGTGTGAGCGAAAACTTCCGGAATGACGCGTGTGCATGGAGGCTTGATTGATTAAAACCCCGGTGATGGTGGAGAGGTGGAAACGTTGCGGTTCCAGAACCCAATCATCATTTCTCAGGCTATATTTAGCCCCGAAAAGAACCATCATCCCTTGCCCATCTCCGAGTCAGACCTAACATCCTTATAGACAGATTTTTTTAAAAAACCTTTGAAATGTACTAACAACAAAACTCTATTCTCCACCAATCAAAGGGCTAAGAATACCATCAGATACCATCTGAGACACATAACTGCCTGGCTGTAACCTGCCTCTCTGACACACCCGGGAGGATGAATATCACATACTTTGATTCTTTCTTTCTTCTGTTACTATAAACACTTGACGGAGCTGCTTCCTTGTCAGAACGTGGAATTTGGGGGAGGGGGAGAACTGAATCTGTGTTTAGGGGCCATTGGTCCCTCAAATTTGGCTTCTGAGTAAGCTCTTACCTCATTTGAGTTGAGAGTGAATACAGGAAAGGGACCAGAGACCTGGTACTCGCTCCAAAGGCAGTCCCTCATTGCCAGGCCCAGAAGATACTGGGGACAAAAGGCTAACTGCGGTGCCTGTTAGCATACTAAAGAGCAGGCTGGCCTCCAGGTTCTCTCATGATTTCAAGTGCCTGTTAGGGAGTCCATGCTGGCATCCTGGCTCTTCTCAATAGCTCTGGGTTTCCCTTTCCCCAGCTTCTTTTCCTATATAACCTGCCATTTGGGCGGTGAGCTCCCTTGGTCCTTTCTCTCTGTCTGTCTCTGTCTGTCTCTGTCTCTGTCTGTCTCTGTCTATCTCTGTCTGTCTGTCTCTCTCTCTATCTTGGCTTTCGGTTGGCTCTTGGTGGCTTTCTCTTGGCTGTCTCTCTCTGTGCCCTTTCTTTCTTGCTCCCCCATATTTTTTGCCCCTCTCTCATTCACCCTCTCCTCTCATGGCCTGCTTCAGTCTACTGGCCATGTTTACACTACTACTTTCTCTGCTCTGGACTCTTCCAGAGATCTCTCTTATATCCACAATTAAAAACAAAACAAACAACAACAACAGAAACTCAACCACGCCTTAGGGTACAGATGCCCTTATTTTATGTATCTGGTGCCTAAACCCCCACTTTGTACACTCATGACCTATTCCCACGAGCTAGGCCTTCACCTTGTTAACTGTGCCCCCACCAATGCCACCAGCTCTGGGCCAAGGGTTCAGCACAGGAGTGTGCAGGGTCACACTTCCTCACTCAAGCCACTACACCAAGTTCTGAGATGAAATGAGCTAGTTGAAGCCCCTGGTTACCTTTGAGTTTCCACTCCACCCAAAAGATGGGTGGCACGGAATCCATCTCAGAGGTTCTGAGACAGAGCTCAGGATAGGTTGAGAAGAACAAGTGGGAAGGGACCTCAGACCTGAGAGGCACGCTAGCCCAGGAATGCCTCAGGGGCATCCTGGAGGGAGGTGACTGGCATCTACCAGAATAATAGAATGCCATGGCTCTCCCTTTACACCAAACACGGCCCACAGTCCTCAGCATTCACAAAGCACAGCTGTTGTCGCAGTCATTTATTCTTAATCTTGGGCTTCTACCCTGCCTTTGATCATCCAGCTCCTGGATAAAAGACATTCAACTTTTATTATTATAATAAGCCTTAATCAGCACTAGAGCTGGGTAGATATCTACCTTCTAAGCCATTAGAATCTATTCCTTCATCAGTAACCCGGAATTATAACTCACCACGTTCCATCTGGGCTGCTCTGAACTTCAGTTGGCCAGCCTTCATGGCCATGCTTTTATGACTTCCCTAACCTAGTGTGTCTTCTTTCATTCCTCTCCCTCTCCTCATGGTTCTCCTCAGACCCCAAGTGCGGGAACCCTAAGCCCTGCCTCTCTGGTGACGAAGAGAAGTATGGTCTGAGTGTTGGTTGAGGTCCAGCTCTGGTTCCTCTACTTCCTCCCTCTTAGGGTGTCCAGGCAGGGTTGCACAATGGGATGAAGTGGAGTCTGGAACAGGCAGGGTCTGCAGAATTCTGGTCTGGCTGAAGTGAGTGTTTGGGTGTAGAGGGAAGGCCTCCTCAGAAGATGGTAGTGTTCCAGCTCTTGTAGATGAAGACCTTCTTTGACAACCTTTAGTCTCTGAGAGGATCTCAGCTTGTGCGCAGACACTTTATTTGGGGGTGAACCAGGGCTATACATGAACCTTGCAGAGTGGGAAGGTGTTTTCAGGGTGAATGAAAACCACTGGCTAGTGTTTAAAATACTGTGAATGCCTCATTTGTATGGAGAGGCATTGTGGGAATCCTAAGTACTTGTTGGGCAGGTTCTTATGGGGGATGGGAGAGAGCTGAACTTGGTCTGCCAAGGACTACTTGACCTTCCCCAGGTAGAGGGGTGTGGGAGGTCGGGCTCCCCAGACATGGTCAGAAAAGGGGAAGTCCTGCTGGTAAAGGGAGTCCTCCATTTTGCTGTGAGCTATCTGGTAGACTGTGACCCTAATTAGAATCTCTCTACAGATTAGACAATGCACATAGGCACTACCTATGGTGGGGCCTTCTAGCCTGCAAGAGGGACATCGTGTCATCCACATGATGCCTTTGTTCTGCTCCCAGAGGTGTGTCCTGGCTACACTCTGTGGGGAATGGCTTTTGCACCCCAGATATTCATGTCCCAGGCTGCATCCCCCCCCCCCCCCCAGCTTCTTGATTCTTGATTCCCATGCTGAAGCCACCTGGTGCAGTGCAAGAGGACTACTGTATCTTAGAGGACACCTATTACAACGGGGAGCAAGAGTTGCTCCTGATCCTGCAAGGAAAATCAGTCTTAGGCTTGCTGTGGTCTCTCCAAGGACTAAAGGCATCGATTGATGTCAGAGCTGTCCCTGCAACCTTAGTCCCTTTGTTAGCAAACACAATGCAAATGGCACTAGTGAATGGCATTAGTGAAATGCTGTGACTGCAGAGGAGACTGCCTCACAGGCTTTCAGAAGCAGAAGAGGGCCCCTGCTGTGTGGAGCTGAGAAAGTAGCTCTTAAAGCCTAGTAGGAGCTGCTACAGTATACACAGCCTGGAGATTATGTTGCTGGCACAGGTATAGCCATTTCAGTGCATGGGACACCCACTGACCTGCCAGCATGGGTGCTCTCGCAGGTGTAGCAACTGCAGTGCACCCCATGCCAACCCCCTGTCACCTGGAGTAATGAGGCTTTCAGGTACCGGGGATTGAAAATAAGAGCTGGGGAGGACATCATGGAGTTGTCCCTGTAAGTGTCTAGGAGTGAGGACAAAGACAGATGAGCCATTATCGAGACACACATGATTTAGTAGCCCGTGGTCCATGTAACATAGAACAAAGTGGCCGAGGTTACGAGGCAAACTTTGGATTCTGGTCCTGAGGACCAATGTATTGTCCTCAGAATGGTTGTATCCTCCGAGGCTCACCTTCCCGATACACCAGCTCCTCTGCCTGAGTCTTAGCTGTAAGAATCAAGAGAAGGATGCCAGGATGATGGTGGCAGAGACAACCAGAGTGCAAACCACCTCTCCCTGCCTGCGGCTTCTTGGAGCACCGGGGCCTTTCTCCACTCCTGAGGACACTGACTTCCAGACAGGAGCATCCTCTCTTTTATTTTATGAGGATGGTTACTATTGGCTGATCCAGGATGATGTCACCTTGTAATCAGCTAGATTACAGCTACAAAAATGCTTCGAAGGGAGGTCATCTTCACAGGTATGGAGTTGGGACAGAAGTGCTTTCTGGGTCATCAGGCAGTGCACCTGAGCTAGCAGATGTGTGCGCTGACTCAGTCTCCAATAGTGAGGCTTGTCTCCTTCCCCCTTCCCCTCCCTCCCTCCCCTTCTAATCTCTCCCCCCCTCCCTCCTTACCTCCCTTTCTCCCTATCTCTCCTTCCATCCTTTCTCACTTCCTCCCTCCCCTTCCTCCTTCCCTCTCTCCCTTCTCTTCCTCCATCTCCTCCCTCTTTCTCTCCCTCTCTCCTTCCTTCTCTCCCTTCCTCCCCCTCCTTCCCTTTCCCCTCTCTGCTCTTCCTCCTTCTCCCTCCTCCCCTTCCTCTCTCCCTCCCTCCCTTCCACCTCCCTCCATTTTTCTCCCCTCTCCCTCCCTCTCTCTCTCCCTCCCCCTTCCTCCTTTTCTCCCTCTCTTCTTCTCTCCTCCCCCTGTCTCTCCCTCCCTTCCTCCCTCCCTCCCTCCCTCCCTCCCTTCCTCCCTCCCTCCCTCCCTTTCTCTTTCCCTCCTTCCTTTTCTTCTTTTCTTCTCCCTTTCCTCCCACCTGCAGCCCTGGCTCTAGGCGTAGCCTACAAAGGCTGCCACAGTGTCCGTCCCACTCAGCCCTCTCCGTGCTTGTGTGCAGGACTCATTTCCAGCTCAAGGACACAGACTCTGATGCAAGGCTCTCTTCTGACCTCCGCAACCTCTTTCCGAAGGTCCCCTCAGGGTGGACAACTTCTGGTTCAGGAATGTGCCCACTGGTGTGAAGGCCCAGCTAATAAAGCTGGATCGAGGGGGCACTGCTGTCTTGCTATCTGCACGTGCATGTTGTGTTGAGAAAGTCAGCCCACAATACATACCAGGGGGGAAAGCCGCAGACCAGAGCACAGGAGGCAAGAGGGTTGAGCAGGCCCATTAGCACTTGCTGCTCCAAGGGTTTGATTGAATGAGATCTGGGGTCTGGCTTCACCAGTTACTGTACTTTCCCATTATTTTATTGTGCAAATTCTTCGAAGAGTCAGCAGAATTCAGAAGCAAACTGAGCAGCTACTGTGAAGTGTGAAAAATTACCCTCAACTAATACAATCAAACTATTTGCTTATGGGATTACAGCACGGAAATGAGGCCTCTGGCTGGCAGTTTGGCTACAGTCACCGGTCACCTTCCCGGGCAGCTGCGGTTCTGGCCTGGGAGTTGGGAGTCTCCTGACAGCTAGGCGGCAGGACTCCGTGTTCCACGGGGCAGGCACTGGATCATTTATGCAGAATTGGCACCATCATTAATCGCATCATTGACAGCTCGTCCCTGGGGCCCCGGCAGGTTGACCAGCAGGAGGAAATATGTCTATCTTGTCTATTCATTCGCCCTGTGCATATTGACTTACCTCCCCTAAGCACACAGAGGCCTTCAGGCTGGGTAGGGCAGGGGCCAGCAGCCAGTCTCTGAGAGACACACCAGTCTGCTAAGCTACCTAAGCACCACAGCTAACTCTGGACCTCAGGATGGATCGGGCAGGGTTGTTTGACTTTACTGCCCTTGTCCCAGAGTCAGGCAATATATCCCCTCTAACTCAGTGGTTGCTCTCCCTCGCCTTCCATAGCCACATGGTAGAATTGGCTGAGAGGGTTAACCAAACATCTAATGTCTAGGCCTTATACAAGACCAAGGTTGGCTAGTGTTAAATTTCAAACTTGGCACAAGTAGCTGAGAAACCTATTTATCAGAACAAAGTGGATCTGGCCTCTAGGTTCTCCCAACATCCCTCAGTCCTACATGTTACAGGGTGTGGCTGGCATACCCTGCCCACCCTCTACCCTGAACTCTCTGGCCCAGGGGCTGGGCTGCCCTTCCCCCAGAGACTCTTCCTTATTTAATACGACATTTTGGTTACCTGTTCCATTTGTCCCTTTGGCCTCCTGGTTAGCCTGCTGCAGCAGCTCCTTCTGTCTTCCCTCTCCCTTCCGCCCATTCTCTCCCAACATGGCGCAGCTCAGTTTGGTCATGTCCACTCTGGACCCTTCCAGATGCCTCTGGCTATGTGCTCACACATATTTACAATGTACCTTCTCTTCTAGCATACCTAGGAACAGTCATGTCCTTGGCTTCCTTTTTTATTTCTTTTTATTTGTCTTTTTTTTTTTTTCGTTCAACTAGGAAACTTGGATTCTCAGATGTCAATACAAGCAGCCATGGTGACAGGCCCATCTTAGCAGGCACAGAATAGTGTGGCTGTGGAGAGCTGGATACCCAGTCTCTCATAAGAGTGTGTGGGAAGACAGACTCACAGAGCATCCTCTCTGACTGGCACAGAGGCCCAGCCTGCCCATGTATAGAGTCTGCCCTCTTCTGCCAGGCTTGTAATTATATGTGTCCTTTCCACACATGAGGCAGAGATTCCAGTTATCATCTGCAACTTGTCTCTGCACTGCCCCTGATTTCTTTCAACTACTTGAAAGTTGACCATGTCACTGGAAATGATCTTAATGAGGGGCTCATAATCTAAATGAGGGGCTCTAAATGAGAAGCAGGAAAGAAGAGCTCTTGCTAGAGAAGACACACCTAGAGGGGTCTGGAGAGCAAGCACAGGCTCTTCTCTGACCTTCAGTCCCTGGGACCCTGCAGGCTTAGCTGACTTGAGTCAGCTCTAGCACCTACTCATCTTAAATGTTCAGGGGTTCTGGTGGTAGAGGTTAGGAGGAACGAAGGGACAGAAGCAGCCCTTTCTCGGTACCAAAGATGATTTCCTGAAAGTGTCACAGGGGCCTCCCCAGCTGGCAAGGAGACTCTCTCCACGTACAAAAAAGGAAACTGCAGTATAGTGGGATCAACTATGTGGCCACTGCCCGGGGATGAGCGGGTTCAAAGTAGCTGATGGGGGGACTGCCCAGAGCACTCATGTTCACAGAGTGGGACCACACCCTGAAGCCTGGATGAGGTAAGGCTTGCTCTATTTTAATTGCTTGCTCTCTGGAAACCCTCCTTCTTCTGCTGCCTGTATGATCCTTGGTGAAGATTCCAAGAGGGTAGTGAGAGGCTCAGAGAGTGGAGGTGCTGACAGGTCACAATGCTCCCAGGCCAGCACTGAGTCACAGGACACTGAGAACTCTTGAAGCACTACAGGGTGAAAGAGACGAAGCTCAGAGTCTCCATGGAGGGAGTCCATGGCTTTGGACTCCTGGCTTCCCCTTCAGGTCGCTAGCCACCAACTAGGGCTATTCAGATAAGTCCACATTTGCCGGTTCAGGATTCTCCGTTGTGGAGAGTGCCGGAGTGGATTTGATTCCTAACATGAGTTTAGCGATAGTCATAATGACTCCATAATCTGCAGAGCTTTAGTCTTTATTCTGACATAATAGAAGATTTAACAGTCTCCAAGGGGGGAAAATATTTAAATCGAGAAAAGCGGCTTTCAGTTGTGTACAAGGCTGATACTGGGCATGGCCCCTAATGCTATCTCTCTCCCGTCACCTTCTTTCCTGCACAACTGTATGGAGCAGCAGTAGGCAGGAACCCAGGTCTTCTCTTTGGATCTAGTTTCCAAAGCTACATCCTCTAAGGTAGGGCAAGGAGTATGGGGTAGACGAGAGATGGGTAGTCTGCGCTGAGCTAGAAACAAACATGTAGTTGGGGCGGGGTGGGATCCAGCAAGTGCCCTGAGCTGGGGGCTGGGCTGGGACCTGGCAGGTGCCCTGGCTGGGGCTGGCCTGGGCTCTGGAAAGTGCACTGGACTGCATCTGGATTTGAGCCAGCAGACACACTGGGGCTGATGCAAGGACTCTCCCAGCAGCCAGGAACCAGCAGAGCCAATGGCTCCACCACCAAACCATGGCACACCTTCGCTGGTGGGTAGATGGTCTTCCGTAGGGACTTCCACTGTTATGAAAGGCCCTGGAGCAAGTATGTGTGAGTGGTGTGTCCTGGGAGAGTACACTGTATGTTCTTCGTGCAGGGCATGAGGCATAGTGAGGCCCAGGAGTACTCCCAGCTTGATAGGGAAAAGAGCAATTGGAGCCAGAGTCCTGGTACAGGAGGAGGCCGAGCAGAGCCCAGATACCTGCAGGCCCTCTTAGGATAGGACAGAGGATCCTCCTGAGCCAGGGGCACTGCTAAATGTGCTAGGTTGTTGGGCCTCCTACTACCCGTGGCTGTGTCTGTAGATAGATACAGGGTTTCAGAGCAGTATGCAGTATTCTGTAGTATACGGTAGTGCTGTGTGTGTCTGTGTATTGTTCATAAAGATGATGATGATGATGATGATGATGATGATGATGTGTGTGTGTGTGTGTGTGTGTGTGTGTGTGTGTGTTTAGATAGTATGTGGTTAGGTACTGTGAGTGGGTGTGTATGTTCAGTGTGTTACTCTTTAGGAACAGGTATAGAACACGCCAATCCATATTCCTTGATCCCATACCTGTCCCCTTGAGGCTCTGTAGTCCCTGTGAGGTAGCATTTCCTGCTGATGCAGAGTCTGACAGCAGATTGGAAGCAGGGTCAGGATTCAGATGGCCGTAGATCTTTCCACATCCATTCCCGTCTCCCCTCAGACGTTTAGGGAGGTCTCTGAGTGCTTAGGGAGAAAAAAGTCTCCTGTCCATGTGATATTTGCCAGAGGGTAGCAGGTGTTATAAGTCATGCCCATGCCAGGCCTCTACATACCAACCAAGTCAGCACAGAGACCAGAGGCCATGGAAGTCCATGGGGCACATGGCATTGCTTTGGTGACGTCTAAACACATAAACAGTGCTTTCACTAAAAGGAGAAGAAATGACTCTTCCTTTGTGTCACATAGACAGTCCAGGGCAGCAGACGAGGGTCATGTGTTTGCAAGGTGACACCAAGGCTGAGGACCCACAAGAGCAGCACTAATTAGTCCCAAAGCACATCAGTAGCAAGGGATCAGCCTACAGGACTGGAGGAGACGTCATTACACCAGAAGGTCTTAGCTCCTCGCTCCCACTGATAGGCCAGGTAGGAGGAAGTGGCCCAGGTGCAGAGCTTAGATCTGCAAGGAAGGAAGGCAGGTGAAGGCAGGGCAGACCAGCTTACCATGACCAGATGGAAGCGCACAGTGCCGTGTGCTCAGGAATTGACCTTAAGCAAAATCACAAAGACTCCCGAGTGCCAAAGAATCAATACTCTGCAGATTATCTTCTTTACCAAAGCACAATAAAATTAGTAGCAAGTCATTTTAAAGCGACAATGAGAACCTCCCAGAAGCCCAAGAGCCGTAGAAGTGTAGGTATACTCTGACATATAAGTGGAATTGTGTAATGGAAGCACTGGGAAGAACATGAAAATGATGATATTGCTTTCACTTGTGGGATGCCGATAACACACTCGGCAGAGTTCTTGACTTAAAATAAAAATGTGTTCCTTGGAGAGAGGCTGGAAAAGTGGCTCTATGGTTAAGAGCACGTATTTGCAGGGGACCTGAATTTAGTTCCCAGCACCAACACTGAGCGACTCACAACTGCCTTTAACTCCAGCTCCAAAGGATCTTACACTCTCTTTGGCTCTGCAGGTACCTGTCCTAGTCTGTACATACCCTCACACAAATACACACACACTCACACACATACACAAATACACACGTACACGCACATGCACACGCACATGCACACACCCTACAAAATAAAAATAAATCTTTTTTAAAGTCCACTGAGAAAGAAAATCTCCATCTCTCTGTAGAGAGAGGGACCCTCACAGGAAATACCCATCTACCATCCTGCAGAGAAGAGAAAATATAGTTTGGGAAAAGCAAACTTTAGGCATTACAATAGTGGGAACAAGAAAAGAGAACAAAGAACTAGACCCGCTTGCAAGAGTGTAAACATTGTCAAGCCAAGCAAATTAAAGGGGAAAATAAGAGAAAGCTTTGGAGTAGGAGGGAGGTTACACACAGTAAAACAATCTCCCTGCAGATAGCTCGGGGTCACCAGGCAGGAAAGCCTAAGGAAGTGCATTCAGGGGACAGGGTAGAACACCAAGGTTGGAGCGTTAGAGAGAATCAAGGTTTCCTGGGCTAGCCTGAGAAAGCAGCAGAGGCAAGCTCCACGTGTGGTCACCTTCAGGGAAAACCTTCGAGTGTCTGAGGAAGTAGTGACTTCCAGGACACGCCATTGAACTGTGGAGTACGAACCCTAAGTCCGTCTCCGTCCCCACTGTCGATGAAGATGTTCTCACAGGAGTACAGGGAACTCAAGTGCATGCTGGGAAATTACTCAGGGCGATTAACTACAAGTCTTTCCTTGACTGCCAGCAGGCTTCAAGATTAGGAAATCTGTCCACAAAAATCCCCCATATCAATCAACAAGAGATAAGATAAAAGAATTGAAAATCAGCGCCTATCTTGGATTTGCAGTTTCTGAAACCATGAGAATTAATTTTTTAAAAAAACTACCTGGCCTGTGATGTTCCATTAAATAAACCCTAGCACTTATCTTTTGAAGAAATATTATTTGCTATTAAAATTTTTAGCAAAAGATATCTCTGATGAGAGTTTCATTAGGGAATTCTACCAGACTCACAGACCGGGGGTGGGGGGGGGGGGAAGACAATTCCCCAAGGCTCTCCCCAAAGCTACAAGATGGTGGTAAAGTCAAGCCGATGCCACAAAACCAACTTTGCCAAGTCCCCGAAAGCATGCACAAAGACCAGGCAAGAAAACCAAGAACCACACAGACCAATATTCCTGGTAAATATAGAGGTAAGAAATCCTTTTCACAACAAATACAATTCCAGCGAATCAAGCAATTTGTATGAGTAATACATTATGACCAAGTGGGTTTTGTGCTGCGAGTGCAAATCTGTTTTAAGTTTCTGAGCATAAATCAATGACGTCCATCATCCCGAGAGGCCAAAGCAGAAAAAACAAACACAATTCCATCTCAATAGATGCACACACAAAAAATATTTGACACAGTCCAATATCTATTCATAACAAGAATAACTTGGCATACCAAGCATAACAACCGATTCTCCCCAACATGATGCAGAGTGGTGGTTCTCAACCTGTGGGCCATGACCTTTGGTGCTGAAATGACCCTTTCAAAGGGGTGACCTATGAACATTGGAAAACACAGATGTTTACATTATGATTCGGCATAGTAGCAAATTACAGTTATGAAGTAATAATCAAAATAATTTTATGCTGGCAGTCAGTACAACATGAAGAATTGGATTAAAAGGTCTCAGCATTAGGAAGATTAAGAACCACTGGTTTAGAGAAATGCACACAAGTCCAGGGGATACTGCACGGTGGGATGATGCTGTGCCCTGTACTCAGGTGCACATGAGCAAGCTCTCAGCCTTCTCATGTCCATCTAAAACCTCATCCAAGAGGTGATCTGTTCCAGAAGGGAAGGGAAGGGAAGGGAAGGGAAGGGAAGGGAAGGGAAGGGAAGGGAAGGGAAGGGGGAGAGGGGGAGAGGGGGAGAGGGGGAGAGGGGGAGAGGGAAAGAAAGGGGGAAAGGGGGAAAGGGGAAGGGAAGGGGAGGGGAGGGGGAGGAGAGGGGGAGGAGAGGGGAGGGAAGGAATAAGTATGTTGGAAAAGAGATGAGAGAAGTTTCTCTATTCACAGATAATCTATCAGGAAAGGGAATTTCATAGACTCCAGAGTAAAAGCAGGAAGAAAGTTAAACTCTCTCCTCTCTTTTTCTCTCCTCCCTCCAGTTCTCTCTCCCTTGTTCATCTCCTTCCCCACCTCTTGCACACACACACACACCGGCGGGGTGGGGGGGGGGAGATGTTTAGGAGATAAGTAAGCAGAAAACACTTAGGAAGATAGGATGAGAGTGTGGGAAGGAGGGAGAGAAAGAAAGACACTGGATATAAACTTAGCATGGGACAGATCTACATTCTGGACGCCACAAAGCACTGATGGCAGAAATCTGAGCAGAGCTGCATCAGTGCTAACCTAAGAAGTCCATGAACTTCAGACTGCATATTTGAGATAAAGTTTCTCTCAGTGGATGGAGATAATTTCTGTCAAAATCCTGCAGGATTTTTTTTTTCAGATATGACAAGCTGATTCCCAAATGTGTGTGGAAAGCCAAAGGCAGCAAGGGTGAGCAACGCAGTCCTAAGAATCTGCAGAGTGAAGATAGGGTGATATGGGTGAAGTATGGGTACAGGCCAGCACAGCAGGGCACAGAGGGCAAGGTACCTCACACACGTGAAGAGAGATGTGCGAGAAAAGAAGCTCAGAAAGAAAAAGAAAGTGTGCATCTATCTGTTGAAACAAACCTGTCTCTACCTCATTCCTTACTATAAAAACAGCTTTAGCCAGAGGTGAAGCATGAGGCAGGAGGACCACTCTCATTTGGAACTAGCCTCTGTACCCTACTGAGACCCCCATCTCAAAGAATAACGGTTATGAAAATACCTAATTTAAAAAGAATCTTAGATTTGCATCTAAAGCTGCAAGATTTATTTATGAGCCTGGATTTTGGAAATACTGATACATGAAACCAGAAGCAAACGCTGTTAAAATGTGATAGATCAAATTTGTCAAAATGTAATCTTCCCTATCAAGAGAGAACCTGTTAAGAAAATGTTACAGAATGCCAAAAATAACATTGGCAAGCCACATTGCCAATGAAATCTGTAATATACACACTCTCAAACTCAATAGCTACACCTGTGTTCCATTACCCCCTCTGAAGATTCTTCCCCCTTTCTCGGCTGCCCAGTTTTAGATTCCTGGCTTCTACTCCAAGTTAAACACACAAATCTAAAGATTTTGCGCCAGAATCCCAATATGAGAGAGAATGGGAAATGTCTGTATATCTTTGCATAGATGGGTAGATGATAGACAGACAGATAAGTAGTTGAGAGATATAGATAGATAGATAGATAGATAGATAGATAGATAGATAGATAGATAGATACATAGATAGATACATAGATAGATACATAGATAGATACATAGATAGACAGACAGACAGAGAGACAGACAGACAGACAGACAGATAGGTGAGCTTAACTGTATTTACCCTATTTAGAGGATAACACTCCTTTCAGAAAACATGGTTGCCAAATAAAAAATAAATAAAGAATTAGGTGTGGAAACCTCTTCTCAAGTTGTTGGTCAAGGATATACCCATGAACCTGAATATTGTATAGGATAGTGCTACTGTTCTTGGTTTCCCACCAGAACTGGATGGTAAGATCTAGTTACTGATGAAGGCACCATACCCTCTGGTCACAGAACATAGAGACAGAGTTACGACTGACCCAGAAGCCTCCTTCCTGCTGGCTTTCGTTGACATAGTACTGGACGGTGCTAGGTAGGCTACTGGGGGATAAAGGCCATCAAAAGTTTTATCTGTCTGTGAACACTGTGCACTATAATAGTGACAAGCATAAGAAGTACCCATGATTGAATATTACAGGGGTAGCCAAAAGCATTCTGGCTGGACATAAGGCTCACTCTACAAGAGGAAACACATGCCTTGTACTGTAAATCTGGCCAATAACCCATGGTTGGGGAGCTTATAGGACCCAAGGGTGGATCTACTACTATTATTCTGCTAACTGGACATACTATCAACCCTCCTCTTTCTCTCTTATCTTTTATTACACTTTGCAAAAAAAATAATAACACACATTTTATAGTGCATATAAAAAAAACAGACAAGTCAGTATGGATTTTAAGTTCATCTCCTTCGGAGTCAAGCTGTGCTCAGCTGACACATCCTTTCCTGAATTTTGGGTTCTCCTCCTCAGATGTGGCCTCACGTGTAGTTGTTCTGTTGTATTCTTGATTTCATACAGGAACCTTGCTGGTGTGGTGGCTAGGGAATGGCCTATGGTCTTACGGCCAAGGCTGAGTCTTTAGGGGGCCTTTCCCCTACTCTATGACCATAACAGTTGCTCCTTGGTTTTATTCTTACTCCTGAGATGTGATTCAGGAAAGCTAGAAGGACCTGGAGTTAGGGTGTTTCTCTCTTCCCAGGCTGGTTATGATCTGATAACATCTGGTGTTGTTATCAGAGCAATACTGGTAATATTGCTTCCCTTCAGGGCAGACCTTACTAAGAACAGAATGCTGTGTGGCACAGACCCTGAAACTTGTGATGGTGGGACATCAGCCTTAGTGATCACACAAAAATCAATGAGATTCAGTGAGAAGTGGCTTTCTTACTCTGATCTTTCCTTCGGCTAGCCATATATGATATAGCACATTCTTTGCTGACCAAAGACGGTATCCACAGCTCCTTATCAGCCACATTCTCAATTTATAATATCTTTAACACACAATGCTATTATCAGGGGTTAAGCCTGTATGTATTTCAGAATAACTCTTCTTGCTAGAAGTATCAGAGGGCTATTTCTCTGGTATTCCCTGAGAAGGCCTGACAGAACTTCTAAATGGAAAACAAAAAGTGTTAGGTGTCCTGAGACTGCCCCCTTCCAAGTTCTTAACTTTCAACTGGACACACTGGACTGACATCTCAAATGTACCTGGAAGTACCCACTCATCTTCTATCTTCTGTTCTGTGCTTTTGGGTGTGAGTGTGATCTCTGATCCTGATGAATGTAACACCCATTGGGAAGATGTGTCTCATCGCCTATGATCCAAATGAAGGACCCACGAAGAGCTGCTCTCACTTTACTGCACATCTGTCTAACTAAAAAGAGAGCTTTGTCAAGTTCTTTCTCTCTGTCAAAAGGATCAGGCCCATTCTTGCTGTGCAAGGGGTTCAGTTCCTAAGCCTTTCATGTGCCACACCTTAAAACCAAAAGTTAGACTCATTCTTGAAACTAATCAGTCAAACTGGCAACTCTCCAGGCAGACAGGCGAAATGAAAAAGGTGACACCATAGCATGTGGGGACGGTGTGTCATAGCTGAAGAACATCACTACAGACGCAACAGAAACCAAGAGTATGAAAGGAGGGGGCTGAGTTCATGCCCAGGCATTACCACGATGGAAAGAGTCCAAACAGGGACACATTGTCAACATTTTACAATAATAAATATGTGAAGGCTGAGGAGTGTGTAGAGTGCGTGCTGGCCTTCCAGAGGACCTGAGTTCAGTACCCAGCACCCATGGAGGCTCACAATTGTCTTTAACTCCATCTAGGGGATTCTGAGCCCCCTTCTGGCCTCTGCAGATACCAGTTTTGCTCACGGTGTACAGGTACACATGCAAACAAGCAAGTCTTTAAAACAAAGAATGAAAAGGTGCAATCTGATTCTAGGTTGGACCTCTCATTTGAAGTGTTTCCTCCAATAAAATTTCAGTTGCAGTTGGATTCACTGTTCAACCCTATCAAATACTCAAGGAAGAAAATCCACCACCCCGAGTAGTTCTTTCAGGAGACACAGGAAGGGGCTTTACAGTGTACTCTGTGGACCCAGCTTCACTGCAGCCATCACAAGAGGAAATGAAGGCAGTGTTAGCCTTAAAACATCATGAGCACCGAGTTGATAGCATTTCCAAATCAAGAGCAAATTGAATCTATAGGCAGACAGCCATGCACAGATGCAGACACAGCCATGCGGTGACATATTCAGAGCCCTTCTCCCTGGCTGGCTATACATTTGCAGATCCAAATGACCAACCATGGACTAAATATATTTTCTAAATTGCCTCTGTGCTGACCACGTACAACGCAGCATAACAGTCATTTCAATAGCACTTTCCTTGCATTAGGTATGATAAGTAACCTGGGATGATTTAAAGTGCACAAGAGGGCATATGTGGGTGACATGCAAATGCTATACATTTTATTTAAGAGAGCCATGCATCCACAGCTTTTGCTCTCCTCAGGGTGGCTCAGGAATATAAACTTGATTTTAAAATTGATTCTGTTACTATTCTGTATTAACAGAATAGAGAAGAAAGGAGGAAATGCAGAAAAGCTTTTTTTTTAAAAAGCAAAACTCAATACTCATTGATGGAGAATATATGATCATACAGATGAGAGAGGTCGGGTAAAGGGGGTAGAGACATAGAGAGAGGGGGAGGGGAAGAGAGAGGAGGGGGAGGGGAAAGAGGGGAGGAGGAAGGGGAGACAAAGGAGAGGGAGAGGGGGAGTGGAGGGGGGGAAGGAGAGGGGGAGGGGAGGGGGAGGGGAGGGGGGGGGAGAGGGAGAGATATAGAAAAAGAAAAACCCTAGGCTCTTACAGTCTTTCTTCATATAGGCACCAAAGAAAGAAAGCAAAAGCAGGCACCCACACTACATGGCAGGTCAGTCCTCTGTTTTGAGATCAATGAAAGGACCAGGGTCAGTCTGAGGAAAGTGGGAGCCACTGTGGGCTTGGCCTCTTCTGTATAACTAACTGCTCTTTGACCTTCATCATGTTTGTTTCAGAGTCCAGTGTAGCTGCTTCTGCTCCAGCCATTGTGTCTGCTAACCTAAGAGAAGGCCTGCTTAGAACCAAGTTCACACATGGTTCAGTGCCAGGTGCACATCCTAAGAAATGCATGCGGAGCCACGGAGTATTGCACTCTACATTCCAAAGGTTTATGAGACAGCATCTGTCTCCAGGGAGGGCAACTTTATCCACACTGAAGGTTTGCCCATGCGCCTGACTCTTCTGCAGTGAGCTTGGCTGCAGTTTGCAAACTTTCCAGAACTTCATTTCCACCTTTAGGCTCTCTGCTCACTTCCACTATGGATCCTGTAACAACCCTGTATTCCCTTCCATTGTCCCTTCCTTCCTTCCTTCCTTCCTTCCTTCCTTCCTTCCTTCCTTCCTTCTTTTATCCTTCCTTCGTTTGTTCCTTCCTTCTTTCTTTTATCCCTCCTTCCTTCCCATTCTTCCTTCATTCTCCCCCCAACACACACACACACACACACACACACACACACACACACACACGTACACATCCTGTGCTGTAACCCCAGGGGGAAGAAAGCTGTGGCTGTGAGAGAGAGAGCCTAGAGGTCAGAGCAAAACACATCCTACATGTGTGGAAGTCTTCCAGACTGCAGAGGCAGCAGAGGCTGGACCGTGTAAGGATGGCAGTTGGCTTAGCTGAACACAGAGATGATGGGCATTCTGCTCTGCTGCCCTGTCCATAGCAGCCATGAAGCAGCTTCATGTACCAATCAGTAGCCATGTGACCCCGTTGTCCACTGGACTTGGTGGCTGCTAACCCAAAAGCTGACCCCTGGGTTTGGAGCAGGGGACCAGGTTCAATGGGAGCCCACATTTCTCTATGTATAAAAGTGGGTCCCCCAAACACTGCCTATGAAGCAGACAAAACACAGCTATGAGAGTCATACACATCCCAGCCCTTGAAGAGCAGCAGACTCAGTTCCAGAAACTAACTAGAAGCTGCCCATTTCAGGTCAGAGCATCCCTGGTGCCATGAAGGCTAATACTTCCAGAGCACAGGGAACCTGAGTAAAAGAACCAGGATTCCTGGGCTGGGCTCTCTGTGCATGGGGTGGGAGACTGACTTGAGAATTCTGGAGACTGGTGTGTCCAGGTCTTCCCTTTGGATGTCATGAAATTGGCAAGAGGTGGCAAGAGAACCCTTATAAACAAGTCCAGGATGCTGGGCACATCCATGACAAGAAAATAATGGCACAAATCAACTCTGCAGTTGGGAGAAGAGCAACATGGAAAGCGCATCATTCTTTTGGCAAATACTTAAAGATGGGAACTAATAAACGGCTGATTTAAAAGCAAATAAACAAGCCCCAAATAACGCCACCTTCCTCCTGAAGCGTCAGCACGAGGAGCTGATGTGTCAGACAAGGAGCCTCTCGGGGATGTGATGAATTTCCATTTATGTGTTGCTGATTAAACCAAAAGTGATTTATTCGATTTATATGAAGGCCTCTTCCCCATACCTTAAAGCATAGACCGCATGGGAAGCGCCGTTCACGGCCATTGTTTCAGGACTAGATTTACTTTATTATCTTACTCGGTGATTTATGGCTTTACTCTTTGTTGAGATTCCGATCTTAATGTTGTGGGAGCTGTGGACAAAGTGGATGCTGTGTCTCTTGTGTTGGGGGACGGGGTTCAGATTCTTACTTCCACCTGTCTTAGCTCAGTCACCCACTTACCCCCAACATGGGCCAGGCCCAGATGGGACCGTCCTCTGTGGTAGTAGACAGAGAAGTCTGGCATTGCATTCTGGGATAGTAGAGGGTATAGGTCAGGTTCTAAGCTGGAAGAGCAGAAGATGCAGAACGGGCTCTGTCCTGTTCCAGAGGACAGGGGTTCAGACAGAATGCAGCAGGTCTAAAAAGCACAACACAACTGACTGATCAATGTAAGGGAGGCACAGACCAACTCAGCAACCCATCACTGCCAACTTTGACAGCCGATCAATTGCACACGACACAGACTGGTCCCCTGATAAGCTCGTAGACCACTGGGGTACAACTGAGGCAGGGAGAGGTGTGACATAAAGAGGGGTGAGCTCCACTGAGCCAGATCCATACAGTGTCACACTCAGGTGTAAAATATTCAGAGGTAAAGCACAGCCACTCACACGCAGAGCTATTATTTCGGTAGAACTTTCTAGAATCAGTGAACCAGACACCAGAGGAGTTGCTTCCTTCAAAAGCCTCAAGCTGCCTTGGAGACCCAGTAGCTTCACCAGCCACAAGTGACTGTCTTGAGCTAGCCTGAGGGCTGGGGCACAAGGGCCACTGCTGCCATCTGCTTCTACCTGAGCTTTTGGGAAACCCAGCACATAGCCAGATAGACTTGGTTACTTTCAGGCAGGAAAAAAAAAAGTACAAAGAGCTTGAGAGTGCTTCTTTAAAGAGCTGCCGAGTGACGTTAACATCCAGGCAATGGTCACTGGTGTGGATACATAAGGATGGTAAACTTCGGGATTACCAGCTGGTTCTTAATCTCACCATCTATGCATGTTAGGGTATCTCAGGGTCCCTCCGACAGTGTGTTGACCTGAAAGTACAAACACCTGCCACACTGGGAGTCAAGAGGAGGTGCCCATTGAAGAGCAGAGAGTGCACTGGTACCATCAACGTCACTGCCAGCCTCAATGTTAGAATACCCAGGAGTGTCATAGGTAAAGGGTTAAGGGAAGTGTGGCTGGATGATTTTATAACAGGCATTTTCAAACTGGTGCCAGGTATGGCTTTCATCTTGTGAAGCAAGCCTTAAGTCCAATCAGAAATGGTTGGTTAACTCCTCTGATGCTCCTGCCTCTAACATACTAGAAATGAAAGAGGAAACAGGGACACACACACACACACACACACACACACACACACACACACAAAACCAAAAAACACAGAAAGGACATGCAGTCATATAAATGACTTTGTGCTCAACACCCAATATAGGACTGGCAATTTCTCAGCAATCAGCACACCAGAGTTACTCATGGGGAAACAGATGAAGGGAACACCTCTAGCTAGGAAAAGAAGAGAACGTCCCTACAGAGAACCTGGGTCCAAATTCCCTCCAAAATCACCACCTCTTCCCAGACATGTAGGGAGAAAACAACTGCCAGTGTGTAACTCTTCCAGAAAATCCACTCTGTGAAGCCAGCATCACCCCGACTGCAAAACAACAAAAAGCACTGTAGTAAATAAGACCCACAAACCAGGGGCCTGGAGAGAGGGATCAGCAGCTAAGAGAATATGTTGTTCCTGATGCGGACCTGGGTTAGATTCCTAGCAGGCTTATAATGACTCACAGACATTTGTAACTCCAGTTTCGTGGGGGTGGGGGTGGGGGTGGGTGGTAGGGGGATCTGACACATACATGCTGGCAAAAGAAACATACAAATATAATAAAACTAAAAAGAATAGAGAGTAATGAAAGAATACATTGGACACCTTGTTCTAATCCTCTGTATAAGTGCACATGGGTATGTACAGAGAAAGAGAGAGGGAGGGGAGGAAGAAATAGGGGGAGGGAGAGGGGGGAGGGAGAGGGAAGGGAGGGAGAAGGAGGAGGAGGTCAATGACATTTAAGACAAGGAAGAGATCTGGTTTTACTCTTTTGCATGTAGGCACCCTAAGTCCCTAGCATTTTGTATTGAAAAGACTTCCTCCTCTAATTCATGAACACATCAATTGACTTAGACTTAGGTGTGCATAGTTATGCCATGGCTTACTACTCTGCTCTACTTGTCCAGGTGTCTGCTCTCAGGCCACCAAGTGGTCTTGATCATTACAGGGCTGGGTACTAGAGCCAGGTAGTGTCATTCCTCCTGCTTTGTGCTGGCTGAGGTTTTGCTTGTATTGTAATGCTAAATACTACCCCCTCCCCCGCCTCCACCAGGCCTGTTTACCTCCAGGGACTAGTGAGTCTGCACAAACCCAAGTGGCATAACCAAACGATGCTATGTAACGTTGCCCCCCACCCCCTAAGTTAACCTTGATTAACTTGGTGAGTAAAGATGCCTACAACCAATTGCTGGGCAGAAGGTGGAGAGAGGATGAAGCCATCATGGGGTAGATAGATCACGAAAACCTTGCCATGAGAGCTGGCCAATTGGAGTTAACATCTGCCCAGATGGAGCATGGTAAATTATACAGACAGAGAAATAGATTCTTTAAAAAAAAAAAAGATTTATGTATTTGTTATTTATATGAGCGCACTGTAGCAGTCTTCAGACACACTAGAAGAGGGTGTCAGATCCCATTACAGATGGTTGTGAGCCACCAGGTGGCTGCTGGGAATTGAACTCAGGACCCCTGGAAGAGCAGTCAGTACTCTTAACTGCTGAGCCATCTCCCCAACTCGAGAAATAGATTCTAATAGTATAACGGGTAGGTATCTGCCCAGCTCTCGTGCTGATTAAGGCTTATTATTATAAATATAAAGGTTATTTGTCTCTTATCCAGGACCTGAATAACCAAAGGTGGGGTAGAAGGTCCAGCTTGGGGTTAAATATTTTCTATAATATGTTCTCTTTGCTCTAGCCAGTTTTCTCTATTCAGAGCAGAACATGGCTCCTTGCAAGTGTTAGGATGGTTTTTCATCATTCTGGAAAAAGTGTTGATATTTTAATAAGGATTGCGCTGCATGTACACATTATCTTTGAGGTGTGGGGACACACCGACGATATTGACTACCCTAATCCATGATCACAAAATATATTTTCATTTTGCTGTATTTTCTTCAATTTCTTTCACCAATAATGGTGAATATGGTCATCTCTTACCTCTTCTGGTAAATTTTTCCTCGGTATTTTTTTTTTTTTAGTTACCTGAGGCAAGGTTGGGTCTTGATTACTGCCTCAGGTGGTTTGCTGTTGGCGTGGTGTCAACACTGGGCTTGTGTTGGGTTGAGTCTTGATATCTGCCTCAGGTGGTTTGCTGTTGGTGTGGTGTCAGTGGCACACACTGGGCTTGTGTTGGGTGGGAGACTAGCCCTGTTTATTGTTACACAGTTAACGGTGGCCCATTGCTAGTGACACTGAAGCTTCATGCTCTAGCTTGGAAGTTCTCTCACTTACCACCTCAGTTCATCTCCTTCTTACACAGGCCTGGCTCCCCTTACCTCACTCATCTCCACAGTCTGGAGGTTTTCACCATTTCCTTCTTATCCTTTTGCTGTCTCACACTGAGTGGGCATCGATCTGTTGGCACTATTCTGATGGTGCCTTCAACAAGAGCAGATGCCCATGGGTTACAGTTTCCTCTGTTTGTTGTCTTACTGTGTACCTCTTTTCCTTTGATATTATTCATTTGTTTCTCCTTCTAGACAATGTCTGCCTCATTGGCAAACCATTTCTCCATTGACTCTGTGTCTGTAGAAGGGCTGGCCCCCTTGCCCCATCTGCTCAGATACAGTGTGTGCCATCAGAGTTCCTCAGTCCTGCTCATCTGAAGCCCATTGGTTTGTCCTTTTAGCCACATGGCTTCCTGTTACTTTGTCCAACATCAGTGACTCATTGGTGAGTGGAATGGTCCCCAGTGGCTATCATATTGTCAGGAGGGACATGGACTCTAGCTAGCATCCCTAGAGGTGATTTCTAACTGACCAATTTAGCCCCCTCCACATGAATAGTCCTTTTCCTCTCCTTAAATCCATATTCTTTTAAATCAATATGGAGACTTGGGAAGTGAGCCCCAGTGCCCCCCACACCTAGCAGGTCTTACGTAGCAGAGGACATGAGCTTCTGGGTCTGTAGCTTCTGTCCTCTCGTCCTTCAGGCTACCTGGTCATAACGATATGAATTTGTTTACATCCTGGAATTTTACTGAATCTCATTCGTCTTTTGGGTCCACTTCTCCCGTGGTAAAGAGGAGTTCATGTCTTTTTTCTCATTAAACTTTATGCAATTACTTTGTATGCTCCATTTTTTTCCTACTATATAATTATATAGCATCCTAAATATATTACATACTATATACTATACAATATATAATTATATGTATAACTATATATTACATAGTATATATTTATAAACAGTATATGATATATTATAACTATTATATACTATGCTATGTATATACATATATAATATACATAGCATATTATAAAATATGAATAGTATACTATTTATACTCTATACTACTATATAATTTATGGTATATAGTATAATATATAGTATAATAGTATATATACTATATATTATAAGGAAACATATGCATATTTTCTTTTTAGGTATATGAGTGTTTTGTCGGCATGTATCATATATTATATATAAATAAAAAAATATATATACATATAGTATTTATATATACATATATAGTATAATCTATATATACTATATATACATATATAATATACATAGTATACTACATAATATAAATAGTACACTATATATACTCTATACCACTATATAATATATAGTATATAGTAAATTACATATAATATAATATATTATAAATATATACTATATATTATAAGGAAACATATACATGTTTTCCTTTCAGTTATATGAGTGTTTTGTCCTCATGTATGTCTGTGCACCATATGTATGCTTGGTGTCTGCAGAGATCAGAAGAGGGCATCATGGCTCCTAGAACTGGAGTTACAGATAATTTTGAGCTACCATGGAGGTACTGAGAGTTGGACTTAGGTCCTTTGAAAGAGCAGCAAGCTCTGTTACCTACTGAACCATCTCTGCAGTCTATATATGTCTACACACACACACACACACTCAAGCACACATATATACATACACGCATGCATGCATACATACATACATGCATGCATACCAGTATATATAATGAAGATACACACAGGTGTGCACTGTATAATGAAGAGCTCTCGTGGCCAATGCAGACAACATGGCAAGATACCTTCCAAGCCTGATGGGAATGGGGACCAAGAGAAGAGGAGTGCATGTATTTCTACTCAGAACAATGACCCCCCCTTTTACCACTGGAAGGTTAGAAAGAATAGGGTGCTAGCTGATGTCTTCAAATCTTTGAAAGATTGCTAGTGCTTAGAATTAGAGGAACACTGAATGTCTCTGGAGAGGGTCAGAGCATGGCAGGTTGTCAGGAAAGGTTCTGAGGTTCCTAGTGTCTTCTTCTGAATCCTGGTGATATGAGTTCCTGAGTAGAAGAGAGGTTCTGAGATAGGTTTAGAAATGCTGAACTGGACCCAGTGAGGCACTAGTGTGTGTCAGAAAGAAGGGTGGATGCAGTGAGAGCTGGGATCCTGGGCTAAGCAGGAGCAGCAGGTGTAAAGATGGGAGCACCTGTGATGCACACCTGAAGCTGCAGGTAAGAACATCATCACTTGGATGTGGGAGGTCCGTGAACAAAGAGAACCCCACCTTCCCTTTGAGGTGCTTTGTCACTCCATGAAGGGACAAAGTCTGAGCTATATAGGAAGGATGGAGCAGACAGAAAGGAGGTGAATACCCACACTGACATCTAGAAAGGCTAGGGAAAGAGAGCAAGAGGAGGTGGGATGCTTCTGCAAAGGGCAGTAATGAGAATGGTGGGGGCTGCAGGTAGGAGGCAGGGGTGTTGGGAAGGAGGCGGAGGCCATTGGGGGTGATAGCTGCTGGAGAAAACAGGGGCATTGGGGGTGAAGGCTGCAGGGAGGAGGCAGGCACATTGTGGGTAGTGGCTGTAGTGGTGCCACATTCTTACCCATTCACTGCTGTTCTTAGACTCATAATTCAAGCCAAGTGTGTTGGAATCTTCTCGGCCTTACCTAGAGGAGCTCATGGACTAGAGGCAACAGAGCTTCAAAGCAGTCTTTTGTCTTGTCTTATTTTTATACTTTTTTCGCTTGGTGGCCCTTGTACCCTGTGGTCCTTGGGAACATTTTTGGGACCCCATACCCGAGCCTCTGGATCACAGAAGTCATCTCCAGGTGTAGGGGGTCAGCAAACTGCTCTCTTTGGGTCCACCTATACCAAGTTGGTTCTTGGTCAGGGCTTAGGGCAGATCACACACACACACACACACACACACACACTGACAGTTTTGTGATTCAGTGACATTCCTCACTCAAAAACTGTATTTCAATTTTCTCCAAATTGATCTACTGCCAAAAAATCCTCTAACTTAGTATTACAAAAATAATCATTACAATCTCCATAAATCACGAGCTTATAGCGGTTATGGTAATCGTGGCTCTAATGACTGTTACATTGAGATGGATGGTGTCCTAATCACTTGGCCTTCATTAGTGTCACAGAGCTGATCCTCTGTAAACCCTCCCCCATGTGTTCTGGTGACAAGCAGTCCCTCCAGAGCCCGAAGCATCCGTCTTTCTCAAGTGCCCTGGTCATGAGAGGCCTGACCACATCTGTTGCTTAACATTTCCTGGGGAGTCTGTTTCACCCCAGAGAGAACAACAACAACAAAAATGCTATGTAAATGATTCCATCCAGGTCCAGCATGTGAAACAGTGAGTTTATTGGAGTGATGTGGAGGAATGTGAGTCAGGCGTTCCATCCAGGAACATGGGCATTGAAGTTAATGACTTCACCTAAGAGTCACACTCCAGAATGGGTGATGACTCAGGAAAACTGCATCATTGGTGTCTTCCATCTCCTGTATACCCTAACACTCCAGGAGAGATGGCTGGAGGGAGCTTGTGCCTGGAATTTCAGGTAAGGGGATTAGGACCATCCAACTCTTGGGAAGGTACATTTATAGGTCCGATCTCCTGAGGGTCTCATGCAGTTGATATAGTTGCTTTGATTTTTCTAGAAAACAAAAGACCAAGTCATGCCCAGAGAACAGAATTCCACAATATCAAAGCCAGATCACCTATCTCCCACACAGCCACACTCACCCATCTCTAGTCAGTGCCTCTCTGTACACCCAAATCTCCCATTTTGCCCGAGAGTGTGCCAAGGACCAAAAACAGGCAGGGAAGTGAATGCCTCTATTCACATGTTCTGCAAGGGGCCAATGGCTATGGTAGCTGTTTGCAGCGTGTCAGGGAAGGGACTTCCTGCCCTGCTTAGCCAGAAGAGCCACTGCTTCAGGGGAATCTGAGCTAAAACAGGCCATTCACAGTGGGGCAACACTAAAGGGGATCTGGGTGGCCTCATGGGCCTTAAGCATGTATGTGGGATGATAGTAGATAGTACTTGTTTTTGGTTTTTGGTGTGTGTGTGTGTGTGTGTGTGTGGTGTGGTGTGGTGTGGAGGTGGGTGGGTGGGTGCACACATGTGTGAATGTGTGTGAGGCCAAGAACAACCTGAGGTGCTTTGCTTAGGTGCTGTCTGCCTTGGGTCTTGGAGACAGAGTCTCTCATTGACCCGTAACTCAGAGTAGACAAGGCTGGCCAGTGAGTCCCAGGGATCTGGTTGTCTATGCATTCCCAGTGTTGAAACCACCATGTCTAGCTTTTCCTTGAACACTGTTTGCAGGTGTCAAACTTAGGCTCCATATGTGCATGGTAAGCATTTTAAACAGACATGTTCCCAGCCCTGGTGGTTGGTTATCTTTTAAGATATTTGTCTGCTTATCTCTAGAGGTTCTGAGCTGCAGATCCAACAAATATTAGATATTTGAAATTTCCTGGGTGAGAGAGAATCAGTCTTAATTGAGGGTGTGACCACTGTTGGTTTCGCATGAATGACCCTACATCCACGTGCTGATGTGCAGCACTTATTAATCCATTGGGTTAATAGCAACACCAAAAAGACATAAAGTTGGAAAGGTGGGAGGAGTTGAAAGAGAGGAATGAAGGGGAAATACACTCATGTTTCATTGTCTGCATGAATAAAATTCTCAGACTTAAAAGAAAAAAATATGCTGCTATAGCTGACATGTACTATGAAGTTAGCCTACAACAGTTGTATCTATACTGAGTGTGTGTATTTCTCCTTGTCCTCATTCATTAGGCAATACACAGCTCTTCCCAGCATTTCAAAAATGTAGCTGTTCAAATCACCTAGAGCTGGCTTATAATTTGAGGAGGGTTATGTGTTGGTTTCATGCAAATGCTACACAATTTTGAATAAGGGCCGTAATCAACCTTGGATTTTATCCACAGGAAGCACTGAAACCAATTCATCAGAGATGCTGAGAGGGGACACATACACTCTCTGCTACCACTACTCATCAGACAGAGGCCCTCTATAATGTCAGGACTCGTTTTCCCTATCACTACCTTGAGGCATCAATAGAAGACCATGTATGGTCAGGAGGGCTCACACAGGATGCTACAAGTGCAAAGGTTTCACCTGTAATGGTTAGAAGCTGGATCTGGAATAGTCCCTCCTCAAGCCCTGTGCTGGGTAGTGCTTTGTCTTTCTGGGAACAGTCCAAGGCCCATCTATCTGTAGGATGCATTCTATCTAGTCAAGCCTTGGCTTTCAAGCCAGGTTCCCATGAGAATGTTCTGGTCTCTGTCCATTTCCTTTACAAAACCAGGAGAGACACATTGACTGCTTTCATGAATGCAGTGCATGGGCTCCAGGTTCATGAAAACCCTGACTTTGCTCCAAGATGATGTGAAGTGTGGGTGGAGGGCCGTGGCTCCTTTGTGATATTGTACCCTGCTGACTCACCTCTGATCTCTCCATCCTTGCTCCCATATGCAACAGGCCCATCTTTCACTAACCACCAGATTTCTCAAACCACTCTACTTTCATCTTCATGAAATATGTGTGTAACTGATTTACATATTTATCACATTGACTCTGCAATTGAATGAAGGTCATAGAGGGTAAGACCCCTCCCTGCTCCCATTTCTGGGCATCTCTCAGCCCCTGGAACAATGAAATGCTAAATCAATGGAGCAAAGTCCTTTTCTTAGTCAGTGTTCTACTATGAAGAGACACCATGACCATGGCAACTCTTAACGAAAAGAAAGAATTTAACCAGGGCTTGCTTACAGTTTCAGAGGTTTCTCCCATTATCTTCATGGCAGGGAGCATGGTGGCATGCAGGCAGACATGGTAGCTGAAAGTTCTATATCCAAATCTGAAGGTAGTAGAAGGAAGAGAGAGACAACAGGCCAGACTGAACTTTTGAAACCCCAAAGCACACCCTACTGACACACTTCCTCCAATAAGGCCACGTCTTCTAACCCCTCGTAAGTAGTATCACTCCTTAATGCCAAGTATTCAAATATATGAACCTATAGAAGCCATTCCTATTCAAACAACCATAGTCCCATAGCAAACATGAGGAGGCAATGAATAATTAGATGGGTAGGTAGATGAGTGGACAAATGTATAGAAAAATGGATGTGTAGAAAATAGTTGGATGAATTGCTGAGTGAATGGATGGATGGATAGTTGAGTGGATGGATGGATGGGTGGATGGATGGATGGATGGATGGATGGATGGATGGATGGATGGATGGGTGAGTGGGTGGGCAGGTAGATGGATGAATAGGTAAATGAATGGATGGATGAATCTGTGGATGGTGGATTAATCAGAGGAACACTGCGTAGTCTCTGCATCAAGTAGCTGTCCAAACAAGTTTAATTGATCCCTGGGTCATCATACTTTTCTGTCTGGCATTTGACCAGCTACTGGTGTTATTCTGGGCAATTGGAACTACTACCTGTAGAGGCTAAGGTACTGGGATATAGGATCCATTTCACACAGAAGCAACCATGGTGGGGTATCTTGGTATACACTGAGAGGAAAGATTCATAGGGTTGTCATAGGAAAAGAGGGTGTGGTAAGTTTCAAGGACCCTACCTGTTATACGCCTCCTAGAATAGGTGTAGCTCTAGCAGATCTTCCTGTCATAGAATCCAGGGTCTTGTGAAGCTTTAGAGGCTTATGGCCAAGACTAACCTTGTCTCTCAGTAAATACATATGTCCTTGATAGCCTGTAGGGTTTGGACTCTAAGGATGGTAGTACAGAGTGGAGGTAGTGCTGGCAGCTCCTATGGGTCCTTTTGAGGGCCACATTTCTACACACCCAAAAGCCAGGGCCTCTATTCTTGCAGACTTACCATTCTTCTCATGCTCTGTGGTGCCCTAAAGTCAAAGCAAGGTCACTGTATGCCTTGTGGTTGCCTGAAGCCTTTATGACCATGCCTGGTCACAGTTGTCTGGATTTCCTCTGAAATAAGTTGAGCCGGAACTGGCCAGAGCATCAGAGCTGAGGAGGAGAACTTTGGTGTTTCCCATAGCCAGGACCTGTCTGATCCTGCCAGGCTCAAGTTATTTCACTTAGTAGGACACTCTCCAGTTCTCCCCCATTTTCCTGTAAATGGCACTATTTTGTTCTTCTTTATGGCTGAATATGATTCTGTTGTGCACGTAGACCACATTCTCTTCATCCATTCATATGTTGACGGTTCCATACCTTGACTATTGGATAGTGCTGCAATAAACAGGATGGAAAGATGCTTTTGGGGCATGTGGCATGAAAGCATAAACGGGGCTATATAGGAAGATGAAGAGGATGCAGAAGAAAGGCGGGAGGGACAGAGGGATAAAAGGGAGCAAGGTATAAGTGTGTGTGTTCCAGTGTATACATTAAAATGTCATAATACATCATCGTGTATACAAAATTAAAATATTTCAAAAGGATAGGAGAGCTGGTCAATAAAAAAATGGAATAGGGAGTGGGCGGGTGGGAGATGTGGGTGTGGCTCACTTCTGCCTCTCCCTATTCTACCTACCTTTTGGGGCTGAGAGGTAGGAGCTGCCTTCTGCCTCCAGGGTTCTCGGATCCTCTTGAAGGGGCAATGAGGCTATAAAGGGCATTCTCTCGTGACAGCAGTTAGTGGGGAGGGACTGATACCTCCTGGAACCCTGACGTAGATAACAGTGGGAAAGACCCCAAAGACTTCGGGTGCTAGGAACTTTAAGATTTATTAACGTGAGGGTTTTTCTATCCATTTCCATGGAAGCAAAATCAGCATGCACTCCTGGGTCGGGGAGAGGAGGGGTAATTGTCTCTTTCCTAATGGGGGAGTTCCATGTTTGTTCTCTGGCGTTGTCCTGCAGCATCCTGGCCCACACTATCTACTCCCAAGTTAGCGGCTATTGTGAAGACGGAATGATAAAGAGGTAATCATCTGCTCAGAGTTTCAAAGTTATCTGGAGCGGCCATAAGTCACATCTAGCATGAGAATTCAGGAGTGCTAAGGATATCTCAGGACCCTCAAGACAGTTTAAATCATCCTAGGATATCCCCTACTCCCCAAGATAGCCCAAGACATCCAAGATACACAGGATGGCTCAGGATACTTCTAGGTACCCCAGGACAGTTCAGGATGAGCCACAGCCAACAGTATCAGCTGACACCCTTCAACTGCAAACCCATGCCTGTCTCCTCTCTAACTGAAGGGCTCCTTTGTCATCTCCCATTCCCTGAACTCTCTCAGTGACAGGCAAGGTTCCATGCCACACAGGTGCTTCTGGGTGTCTTCCTCCCATATCCATCTCCTCTGCAGTTCATGGTCCCTGCCAGCATGACTAGGACTGGGAGGTGGCTGGCTCCTGGTGGTTAGGCAAAAGGCTGCTTGCTGAGAGCTGAGTGGTGACTGCTGTTTGCTGCCTGCTGTCTTTGTCCTAGTTTGTGAGAGCATGTACTGTCATCTCAGAGGTTTTTCATTGTCTTCCCAGAGGGAAGGATCCAGGCCCTCAGCGACCCAGATCCTGACAACCAGTAGGCAGCTGTGCTTTCTGCTGCCTTGTCCTTGTCACAGCAAGTGTGTCACAGCTGTCCAGAGAAGGATGCCCTTGCTCTTTTGAGCGCCTCATCCAGGATACAGGGGTGCTTGGGTGACCCTATACTATGCCAGATGTCCTCAGAGTTGGGACACACTCTGAAGCTAGAAACAGGAAAAAACAAAACAAAACAAAAACAAAAATCAAACATAAACAAAAACCAGTGCCCAGCTGAGATGCAAAACCTGAATAAAACCAGTGAGCCAGAGTCACCGAATGGCCACACATGGCGTTAGATGACTTCTGACAGTATGAGTGTTTCTGAATGAGGAATGTGACAGCTCCTTTCTGTCCAGTGCTAGGTCATATTCCATGTTGCATGGTATCTACTCTCCTAGGTATTCTCTCTCTCTCTCTCCCCCTCTCTCTCTCTCGGTGTGTGTGTGTGTGTGTGTCTATCTGTGTGCATGCACATATTTATGCATGTTTTCTGCTCCTCTGGGTTAGGATCAGAGCCTGTGTGTGTGTGTGTGTCTATCTGTGTGCATGCACATGTTTATGCATGTTTTCTGCTCCTCTGGGTTAGGATCAGAGCCTATGGTCCCAAAATCCTGGAGTGGGAGAGTTTGGTTTGGTAAGTTCTATCTTCCAAAAAGCTGCACCATTCTGCAACCCCTCAGTAATGCCCTGGCTTCTTCTTGCTCCACCTTCTGCTCAGAATTTGGTGTCGCTGAAGTGCATGATTTTTTTTTTTTTTTTTTTTGACTAATCTATATGTGAGTGTGTGGCTTCTTATTGCTGCTCAGGCCTGTTTGTCATGGTGAATGAGATGAAACAACAGGGGGTGCTGTGGAGTTCACATCCCGGACAGCCAGAGGTTCACTAACAGACTGAGAATGAATTCAAGATCCAACAAACACTTCTTCCTTTCCTTTCCATCTCAGCACACCACCACAAACCAAGCTACAGTAGCTTGTTTTTCTCTGCGCGTCGTGAATAGCCATCAAGAAGGAGGTCACAAGGCATATTCAGCGGCAAAACCCTGATCTGAAATGGCAGAGCCGATATCAGAAGGAGACAGGGTAAGGATTTTGGGATTGGGAATTCAGAGCAGCAGTGACTAATGTGTTAAGCCTTAGCTAACACTTAGCAGCTAAGAGTTCTAAAACACGAAGAGAGAGGCATCAGGAACGTGTGCAGGAAGGCATGGAAACACACAGTAGAAACCAAAACCACAGAAACGGCAAGGGCCACAAGCAACCACAGCAGACTCTGCTTTCAGTTGGGTCATTAGCAGATGACATAGTTGAGAGGGGATGTCCTCTATGCTTGAGGACATCTTAGTAGAAGCCTTTAAAACTAAAAAGAAGAAGATACAATGATTGACTAATAGAACAGGATATTCAGGGACTGTCAAGGTACAAATGCATGTATGTGATGGGAATGGCAGGGGAGAGAGGAAGGGACAAGGGACACATTTGAAATGATGAGTGTTAATGTTTAACAGAATTGGGAGCAGGCACCAAAGCACAGATCCAAGGATCTCAAAGTGCATCAAACAGATTACTATCCCCGCCCCAAATACTCAAACCCTGTTAGTTAGGCACACCATACTCTAACTTCATAAAATCAAAGTGCTTTTTTTCTTAGCCTTGAAAGAATTCAGTGTGTAAACCACATTATCTAAAGAAAAGATTAAACATCATATCTAGCTTCCCCTCAGAAGCCACCCAAGTGAGAGTAGGCTGGAGTGAAATATTTAAAGTGTTAGAGAAGAAAACAACAACCCAGAATTCCATGCTCTGCAAAATTATCTTTCAAAAGTAAGTAAGGAAAACATTTTAAGAATTTATACTGGTCTCACACACTTCCTAACTCATATTATAGGACCAGCATGGTCTAGAAAGCAAAGACACTGGAATAAAATACAACTACAGAACAATATTTTTATGAATACACAACAGAATACTAGCCAACAATTTTAGTCGGCATGCTAAAATAGCCATGCCCTCTGATCAGGAGGGATTTGTATCTGGGATTCTGTGGTGGTCCTGACTGTGAAAAGAAATTGGTTACTGTAGCATCCTTCAACAAAATTATGTGACCAACTCAAATGATGCAGAAAGAGGATTTGATGAAATTCAAGCTCCATCCATAGTAAAGACACTCAACACACATAGATTAGAAAGAAATCTCAGCATAATAAAATCATATATGCCTGACTTGGGGTTTCCATTGCTATGAAGATACACCATGAACCAAGGCAAGTCGTATAAGGGACAACATTTAATTGGAGCTGGCTTACAGGTTCAGAGGTTCAGTCCATTATCGCTAAGGTTGGAGCATGGTAGTAATCAAGGCAGGCATGGTTCTGGAGGAGCTGAGAGTTCTATATCTTGTTCTGAAAGCAAATACGATAAGACTGGCTCATGGGAGGAGGAGGAGGAGGAGGAGGAGGAGGAGGAGGAGGAGGAGGAGGAGGAGGAGGAGGAGGCATAAAGCCCACCCACAGAGTGACTTATTTCCTCCAATAAGGCCACACCTACTCCTACAAGACCACACCTCCTAGTAGTGCCATTTCTTGGGTCAAGCATATTCATGCCACCACAATATATGTGAAACCTTCAAGAGTAACACGTTTAACGTTGAAAAAAAAATTGAATGCTTTTCTCAAAGATCAGCCACAAAAAAGGCTTGCTTTAACCCTTCTGTTCAGCACAGTTACTAGAAGGCCTGACCAAAGCCATTAGACAAGAAAAATAAACAGAAGGCAGTAAGCTAAGAGAGGTCTACCCAGCAAATGGGGTTAAAGAAACTAGGTCTCATGTGCAAAAAGAATGAACTGGGACCCCTATCTTTCCATACAAAGTTATACAAAGTTAATTAAGAATTAATTAAGAATGGGCTCTGAGATCTAAGTGTAAAACCGAAAACATCAAAATTCTTGGAAGGAAATGTAAGACAAAAGCATCCCAGCATTGTGAGGGTGGCGGCTTCTTGAACAGGATACCAATGACATCAGCAGCAAGGGGAGAGAGGCAAACTGGAATCCAGGGAAAAATTTACAACTTATACTTCCTAATATAAGTGGAGTAAAATGGCAAGCAGAAAGATGGGGGGGGGGATCACATATCTGATAAGAGATCAATATGTAGACTATACAGATTCCTGAACCTCAATAACAAGCAGGTTGACGTCCACCATTATTTTGCTAAATGGACATAGTATTAAACTACCTCCCAACAATGTATAAGCTTCTATTTATAGTAGATGGTTATTAACAGAAAGGCCCACTTTTAGCCAGAAAGTAGGAGATTACAGAATGCTCAGCCCCAGATGGAACATACATACTGCACTCTCTCCTCTCAAGGCCCAGGGATCCTTGTGGAAGAGGACGTACAAGATGGATACTCTTGGTTGTCTACATTTCTCCATCTAGATTCAAGTAAATCCGAAGTGGCTGTGGACATCTCTGAGGGATTTTTTTCTATAAATAAAATCATTTGAAGCAGAAAGACCGACTTTTGATATGTATTCTTTTAAGTGAGAAGAAGACACACCATTAATCCAGATCTTTTGAAGTGAGAAACTCCACCTTTAATTCAGGCCACACCTTCTGCTGGCAGCCTATAAAGGACATGGAAGAAGAAAGTCTGTTCATCTCCACTGTCATTAGAGCCTGTGTTTTGTTGAGGATTCTGGCATGTACTGAAGATCAGCTGTGGACTGAACAACTATTGGATTCTTGTAATTTCCATTGAGACACAGCCATTGTTGGAGTAGCTGGACCACAGTCTATAAGCCACTCTAATACATTCCATATATATTCCTCCTATCAGGTGTGTTCCTTAGAGAACCCTAACTAATACAAGGTGGGAAAAAAATGTAAGAACCAGAGGTGATGGAAACGGTATCTTCTGAACACAGCAGGGATGCAGCTCTATGAGCTCACACTGGCTCTGAGAGCATGCACAAAACCTGAAACTTAAGCCAGACAAAACCCCAGCATGGAGATGGGATTTGGGCATGAAATCCCACCCATAGCAGCAGAGCTATAGACTACTGCTTGTGGCTGGGAAAGGAAGGGTGTAAGCTGACCGTACTCCACTGAAAGACCACACATCCAATACAAAAGAATACGTAGCTAAGTGGGTAAAGAAAGGGAACATGGAAAAGGGAAGGGTTGGGGTATGAATATGATCAAAACATATTATATAAAACTCTCAAAGAATTAATAAAATTAGACAAAAAATCAAAGGCTTGAATAGATCTTCAGTAAAAATTTACAAGAGTCTAATCAGCACACACCAATTAGAATACACCTTAAAACAGACTGCAGTAAGTGCTGGTGAGGATGTGAGGACTTTGAAATGCTTGTTCGCTGACAGTAGGGATATAAAATTTGGCAGTCACTGTGCAAAACAGTGTGGCAGCTTCTCTCAAAAAATAAGAATGGAATTAATTACCATGCATCCAGAAAGCCCACTTCTGAATTATACCTAAACAGACTGAAAGCTGAGTTTTGAAGAAATGCTCACACACTCACGCCATGATAGTGTTATTCACAACAGTGTAAATGTGGCAGTTACTGGAGTGCCCATCAATAGACAAGTGGGTAAAATGTGCGAGGGTTGTAGATGCCAGGGAACATCAGTCGGCTTGAAGAAGGAAGATGTTCCTATAACACAGTACAAATGGGACCTGGAAGACACAATAAATGACATCAGGCAGTTACAAAATGACAAATTCTGAATGATACTATTTACATGGAGTATGGAGTAGTCTGATTCATATTGGATGAATCATGTGGATGATAGAAGGTAGGTAGGTAAATGGATATAAAATGGGAACATTAGATAGATAGATAGATAGATAGATAGATAGATAGATAGATAGATAGATAGATAGATGGAGATGGGATTTGGGCATGAAATCCCACCCATAGCAGCAGAGCTATAGACTACTGCTTGTGACTGGGAAAGGAAGGGTGTAAGCTGACCGTACTCCACTGAAAGACCACACATCCAATACAAAAGAATACATAGCTAAGTGGGTAAAGAAAGGGAACAGATAGATAGATGACTCACAGAGCCCCCAAAAGAATGGTGGTGCAGATGGGGCATGAAGATGTGGAGCTTTGCTTTGGCAGGAGGAGAGTTCTGTAGATGAATGATGCTATACAATGTGAGCTTTCAATGCCGCAGAATGATGCACATGGAACAGTCAGAATGGTACATTTTAAAGCCACGCATAATTTAGCATAATTTTTAAAGTTGTAAATAAATGATGGCAAGGAAATTCTAGAAACCAATGAACTAGCTAAGAGGGTGTGCATGTGTGTGTGTGTGTGTGTGTGTGTGTGTGTGTGTGTGTGTGTGTGTAAGAAAAAATGCAGGGAGAGTTTCCTGGGAGGACTTGCCTTGACAGAGATGTGAGTAGAGTTGGAAGGGGAGGGGAGGGTTGGGTCTTAGGGAAGAGGGGGATATAGTGAGCATGGTCATGAGACATTGTTTGATAGTCTCAAAGAGCTAGTAAGCAAACACAAAGAGAAGGAGTTCATTATAGAGAAGGAAAATGCTTTAAGTCAGAACTCTGGTTCACACTGGGGAAGGAATGCCAGGAGGCCGTGATTGTGGAAGAACAATATCCTGTTTTTATTATTCTTAATCTAAAAGGTACACCTAATGTCCAATCAGTGAATAACAGAGGATTGATTGATGGACAAAAAGATACACAGATTATAGGAGAGGGCTGATAGACAAACAGATGACAAATAGGCATAATAGATGGTAAATGACTGATAGATAAACAAAATATGTGGATGGTAGAAGAAAGGTAGATAGATTGATGGATATAAAATTGATAGCTGATAGATAGCTGATAGATAGATAGCAGATAGATAGATAGATAGATAGATAGATAGATAGATAGATAGATAGATAGATAGATAAATGGACAGGGAGATATAGATAAATGATTACAGATGATAGATAGATAGATAGATAGATAGATAGATAGATAGATAGATAGATAGATCGATAGATAGATAGATCGATAGATAGATAGAGATATATTATAGTGCTAGAAATAGATGAGAGATAGGTAGATAGATAGCTGATAGAAACATATGACAGATAGACAGACAGATGGAAGGCAGACAACAGACACTTGATATCTAAATGTTACATCCCCTGCATGGCCTTGTCACCTGAGTCCTCACCTGTCTAATCAGCTAAGCCCTTCCCACCTAAAGAAGCCAGTTCTTGCTAAGCCGAAGTCAGCATGAGGTCAGCACCTTCAAGTGGGCAGCACTGGGGAACACTGTCCTTCTCAGCCTAGTTCCAACCTCAGACTCCAAGCTCCTGCTGTCATACTAAGTGCTTTGTTGGGTCTGCTACCCTATGCTCTATTAGTCCTGCTGTGCCTGTCCTCTGTCCTCTGCTCCTCTTTCCCTTTTCCTTTCCTCCTCTCCTCTTCTCTCTTCCCTTCTTCTCTTTCCCCTGCTCAGGAAAGCAGTGTGATACTTGATGTGCTGAAATCCATTCTGCCAACCACTCCTGTGAAAGGCCATCTTTCCAGCTCGTGTTCCAACTTGGCTTGATTTTTAATAACTAGTGGAAGACGAGAAACTCAACAAGACATCCACTTTTGATGAAGAGATTGTGCGTTAATAAAAAGGAATGAACACCCATCCTTGCTGAGGCCTCAGGGGATCATCAGCTCCGAGGACTGTATCTGCCTTGCTGTCTTCCAGGGAGGCAGGCGTTGCTTCTGGACCCAGCAGAAGCAAGACTCACCACCAGGGACCCTTACACTTGAAGCTAGATACTCACAATGCAAAGAACCTGTTTCCTCCTCCTGGGCCAGAGCATTGGCTTCCTGCTGACTCTGCTCCCTCTCCCTCTCTTCTACTCCTTGGAAAAGACCTCTCCATCAACGCTGAACACCTGAGGGAACGGTAGGTCTCTGCAACCAACACAGTGCAATGCCTCTAGGCTAGTGGTGAGTCCAGCACAAATCTGCCTGAGCATGCCTCACCCTCAGGTGCTCAGACTCAGTCCATTGGTTCATGCAGCAGAGGAAGGGCTTACAGCCTCCCACCATAGGCACAAGGAACCTCTTCTTGTAATAAGAGTCTTCAGTGGTTGCTGGGGCCACTTCTGCAAGGGGTGTGGGGACCTCTGCCACTGGGGTCTATGCTCTGGAGACTTCCCCCTGCCTATGAATGTGAGACAAATCTAAGGTCATACTTCTGATAAATAGAAGTAAGGCAAAAGAGATGTGGCTTGTTTCCAACAGGGACGAAGCGGTCACTCTGAGGCTGAGTCTCAAAAAGGTAACCCAAGGGCTGGATGGATGCTCAGCCATTAAGAACGCTGGCTGCTCTTCCAGAGTTTGGCAATTTAAAATCAGCTGCAATATTCTTGCAGATTCAGGGGATCTTATGCCTGTTTTGGTCTCTGTGTGCACCAGGCATAAAGGTGGTGCACAAACATACACATAGGTAGATACATTAAAATTTTAAGCAAAAGGCCACTCTAGCCTTTTTCATTCACCCTCCATTCATTATGGCATTTTGAGATGAATTAGCTCCATTCATAGGCACCAAGGGAGGCACCCACCTGTCCATGGCCTATGAAGTTTTGAATCCAGCCAAAAGCCAGGCCAGATTGTGGAGCCAGTGGCTCCTCATCAGACCTCCAAATGAGCACACAGCAGTCACGCTTTCTGTTGCCTGAGGATGCTAAAAAAGAAGCTTCCAGCCAAAATTTGCTACACAGCAATAGACATCCAAGTTAAGTAGTCCCAGCTTCTGTGGGTCTGTGTGTCCACATCTCTACATGATATATGCAGAGCCTATGTATATGTATGTGCTTCTATGACTGTGTGCATGTATGACCATATCTGTCTGTCTGTCTGTCTGTCTGTCTGTCTGTCTGTCTCTCTCTCTCTCTCTCTCTGTGTGTGTGTGTGTGTGTGTGTGTGTGTGTGTGTGTGTGTGTGTATTCCATAAAGGTGGTTTCAATCAAGCCCAAGTGTAGCAATGGGTCCTGGTGACCTCTGTCACAGCAGGCCATCTGTACTTGGCTCTGCCCCTGCCCCAGCAGCAGGAGTTCTGTAAAGGGCTCCCCAGGCTCTCAGATCAGTGCTCTCAGGATTAGTCTGGCCCAAACAGCACTTTGAGAGTGTTTGAAAGCACTCAGTGATCACCTCCTCATGAGCTGTGTCTCCCTCTGCACCATCTCCACACCCATTTCTAGATGACAAATGGACTCTGAAGCGCATGAGAGGAAGGCTTTCCGAACAGCGCAACACCACCACGCTGCTCTCTCTCCCCTAGCATTAATAGCTCTCAGTGTATCTCAAGCTCTTAATAAAAACGAGCGACAACACTGAGCAACTGTCTCTCATCACACTCCAGAGAAGCAGAGTAGGGAGGGATGCTGGGATGCAGAATCTTGGGAGTTAAAGGTTGTAATCTCCATGCTGAGGTCCTCCTGATGGTCCTCATTGGGACATCATGGAGGCTCCTGGTCTCTTCTTAGATCCCAGTCTCATCAGATGATCAATCAGTCAACATATGGCAAATAGAGATTACACAGAGTCCATTCCAAGGTGGTTCTGCCTGAGGGAGAAGGAGTGGGAAAGTTATGGGGATAGGGTGAGTTTTTATACACAGAGTGGGGTACCTACCTGCATAATATATTACCGCTGTGTGTCTTCCTCCAAGCTTTCAAACCAGCCAAAAGTTGATACCTTCCTCACATCCAGCCACTTGCAGACCCCACCTGCCCCAGTTTCATAGGCAAGGTTAGGTTCCAGGATCTGAGAGAGGACAGAGTTTCAGCCATGTCCAGCCATGCTGACTGTAACTATGTCCAGCAGCCCAAGTAGATTGCCACACATAGCAAATATGTAGTAGTCATGATGGATAAGAGAAAGGAGGGAGGAACTCAGAGGGAGGAAAGGAAAGATAAAAGGAGGGAGGAAAACAGAAGAGACGAAAGAGGGTATGTTTTTCATTGAAGCTGTGTTCCAAACACCCCGGTGTTGAGGGGGAAGGCATAATCTATCTGCAAGGGTCTCTTGGAGAATCTGTGCTTGAAGATACGACAAAGATGGTGACATGACAAGACAGATGTCCTTGAAGGCTGGGGAGCAGCTGTTCTAAGTGCAGGAAGTTCTGAGACATCCAACATATTTAAAAAAAAATTGAGAGCCTGAAGTTGCAGACCTAAGGAAGCCTCAGCCTTCTCCAGATTTGTGGTAATTATGAAAGTCTTCATATTGACTAGTGAAAATGACAGTCAGGTGGGAAAAGTCATCCTATGTCCCTAAAGGGGGGAACAGGCTAGATGAGGTAGACCTGGAATCAGAGTGCCCAAGAGTCCAGAGAGTCTGGACATCCTAGAGCCATTCTACCTAAAGGGGGCTCTAGGAGAGATTTGGAGCTTTCTCTCAAATGGGATTCACCAACGTTCAGAGACTTGAGGGCACAGACAGGCCTGCTGAAGCTTGGCCAAGCTGTTCAAAGAGTCAGAAACATCCTCTTCTATCTCTCCCCTTGGGAGCAGGCTCACCTTGGACATTCTGGCCATCCTCTGCTTGGCAGAAAGGACAGATGTACCTATCCGAATCTTTCAGGACCCCCAGTGGTCAGATGGACTGGCCTCTCTCTCTCAGTCCAACCTTAAAAATAGGAAAGATCATTGTGAAAACTTTTCAATTGACCAAACTTGAAAACTGGGAATAGTTCAGTAGATGAAAGAATCCAATGAGCTGAGTAGTAGTTAGTGAGGTTCTACCAGGGAACAGCAACTGCTGCTTCAGGGGACAATGGGTCTGACTGTGAAGAACTGTGACTCAGTATTTATCACCAACATTCAGTGACTCTCAGAATGGTCATCCCAGTCAGTCCTGCCCTAAAGAGTGCCCACAGGGCAAACTTGTTGAGAACTTGCACCCCTTTGAGGTACTAGGTGTCCACTGTCTTCAAGTCACATGCTCCCAGGGGTGTGGGGAACCCATCAGCACTGTCTCTAAGTCTCCGTCTCTGGGAAATGGTTACAAAGCAAAATAACACCTGGACAGAGAAGTGGAGAGCTTATTCGAGAGGCTGCTGCAGAAGCCATGCCCAAATTTTTATACCAACTGGCATGGAAGGGCCACCAGGGAAAGGCTCTATACTTGTGGCAGCAGGCAGGGCATCTACAGGGCAGTTGAAGAGGAGGTGAAAAGAGAGCAAGATGGCACAGAGAGTAATTGTGTGCCATTCTTTCTAAAGAGGGCTCTGAGATTTGGAGCTTTCTCTCCAATGGAATGCATCAACACTCAGAGACCTGAGGGCACAGACAGGCCTGCTGAAGCTCAGCCAAGCTGGTCAGAAGGCCAGACGCATGTTCCGCTATCTCTTCCCCTTGGGAGCAGGCTAACCTTGGACATTCTGGTTCCTCAGCAAGGGCTGGCCCTGCTCATTTAGGGAATGAGCAGGTGGACAGTCCTGGGATAGGGCTTTACCAAACAGCTCCAAGGTCAGACCCCTCTTCTCTGTTTTGTGACTCTATTCATTCACCCCTCCATGCACTCACTGGGGTGGTTTGAATAGGAATGGCCCCCATAGACTCATGTGTTTGAATGCTTGGCCCATAGAGGATGACACTATTAGGAGGTATGGCTTTGGAGGAAGTATGTTACTCTGGGTCAGGCTTTGAGGTCTCAGAAGCTCAAGCCAGTCACTTTCTGCTGCCTGCTGATCCAGATGTAGAACTCTTCAGTTCCCTCTCCAGCACCATGTCTGCCTGCAAGCTGACATGCTTCCTGCTGGGAGGAAAATGGACTAAAGCTCTGAAACTACAAGCCAACATTAATTAAATGTTATTCTTTATAAGAGTTATCATAGTCATGGATGTCACTTCACAGCAATAGAAACCCAAAGACACCCACTAAACTATTGATCAATTCTTTCACCTACCCAACCACCTACCTACTTAGAAATTTATCCTCCTTTCTATCCATCTATCCATCCATCCATCCATCCACCCACCCACTTATCCACTGGTCCATCCATCCATTCATCCATCCATCCACTTATCCACCAATTGGTCCATCATCCATCCATCCATCCATCCATCCATCCATCCACCCATCCATCCATCCTTTATCCATTTCATCTATCCCACATTTCCCTGTTCTGTGGCCTGCAAGGATAAGACATATGAACTATACCATGAGAAAATCAGCCCCACCCTACCTTTGGAGAGGGAGTACAGGTTCAAGGGATTCCTGGTCACCAGTCTCTGACAAATCTCCAGACACAGCTATATGACCATAGGCCTCTTAGATGGCCAAGGAAAGAATGTGAGAATCATTAATCTAGGTACACAAGGTCACAGGGCAGGCACTAGAAGCTGAAAGCAATGCTTGGGCCTCCTCAAATCCCAAAATAAAGCAAAAAAGCAGGGCTATTCAGCATCAGTGATGAGATTGGTGATGAATGGAATTCCAGGGAACCATCCATTTCTCAGGAGATTTGGGCAGTTTCTAGAGGATGGGTTAGAATGTACTCTTCTGGTTGGGCTTGCTTTTGAACAAGGAAACAAAGCAGAGAATATATGATAGAATGGATTGGAGGGGAAGCCAAGGGATTGAGCACATGGTGGGTTACATGGAACAAGTCACCTACTCAGCCATGCTGCGCAGGCAGTGACAGAAGACCAACAGATGCAGATGCCCTGTGGAAAGCATGCCTCCACCAGCCTGAAGGCAGAAGAGGCCTTTGTCACACAGATTGTATGAAGAGCCCTTGGATCTGAAGGTGGCCCATTAACCAGGCACATGCCCACCTTGAAGTACCCAGCCTAATCTTCCACCAGGGCAGCACTATTCTCTGGCAGTAGAGCCTGTTTGCATGTGCTAATTCTGGGTATTAACTTCTAAATATCCAGGAGAGCACAAGTCAAGGACTCATAGTCTCTCCTAATACATTCTTGGATGCAAGAAGAGGCCTGGGATGGCCAAAGCAGCTGCAACAAGAAGCTAAAAGAAGAGCTATGCCTATCTAAGTGCCAACAAAGCCAATAACATTTTCCCCACCAACAATCCCACATAAAATACAATTTTCTGTCTGCCCTAAGCCCAGGTTCTTGGAGAAACAACTGCATAATTGGATTGTACACACCAACTGCCTTCTGAGACCACAAGTTCCATGGACCTTAAGCAGACTTATGTATGGTCCACACACATTTCACACAAAGGGCACCTCACAGAAAACGGGTAGGTGAGGAGACCGTACACCTCAGCCTGGGAAGGAGAGAACCTCACCTATGGATATATTGTGTATACCCGTGGGCACATATGCACACACATGAAAGTGCACATGCGTGCATACAGACATGTTCACAGGTCTGAAGTGCACATGCACTTGGGTGTCACAAGCACATGTGTCTGCACATGACAACACACTGCTGTGCGTGCACACATGGACACACTCATATATGTACACATAGCTGAGTGCCATACAAGAGAGGGCTTCTTGTGGAGCCACACTTAAGAATGATCTACTGCATGGGCCGTGGTCTGAGAGACCATGACTGGGCTCAAGACTTGGAGGGCCCATGTAATCGCATTGAGCTTCAACTCTTCCTTCTTTGGATGTGCAGTGAGACAACCCAGAGCCTGAAGGAGTATCAGGGTGAGAGAGGATGAGAGAATCCATGGAAGGGCCATCTGTAGCTGACATACTCACTGCTATTCTGTCTTCGTTGTTCTCAGGTGATGGTAGAGACTTAGGAGAGCCTACTCATGCCAGAGATATGAGGGTGTGGGTTCACGGTGGGGGAATCACAGATGTCTAAGAACGGGATTATGCCAGAAAGCTCCATAAGGATTTTCCTAGTCCCTTGCTCCTCTCTGGTCCTCTGTGTGCTCCTTCCTCACCTCCACAAACATCCAAAGCAAAATTCTTACGGTCAACTAGAGCACAACGTTCCTCATGCTGTGACCCTTTAATGCAGTTCCTCATGTTGTGGTTGACCCCTCCCTCCAACCATAAAATTATTTTTATAATTGTGATTTGGCTGCTGTTATGAACGATAATGTAAATATCTGTGTTTTCTGATGCTCTTAGGTGACCCTTGTGAAAGGGTCATTCAACCTCCAAAGGGATCACGACCCACAGGTTGAGAACCACTGAGTTACAGCACACAGGCATGTGAATAGGTCCATCTGTAAAAGGGATATTTCAAGGAATCTGAAAATTGACTGTCACCCTTGGGCTTTCAGGCAAAGCCAGTCTGGTAAGAAAACCTGATCCTGACCAGGAAGCAGGAGTCAGCTTTTATCCTAGGCTTCACCCCTTGAGGACCTTCTTGGCTTATTCAACTATTTCCAAGCTCTCCAGGGGACGCGCTGCACAGATTGGGCATGTGACAAGCACATCTCTTCACCCACGGAGTCAGAATGTCCACTGCAGTGAGCTGAGGCTATTCCCTCAGCTCCAGGATTATAACACCAAAAGCAGGCAAGTACCAGTCTGTTGTCCAAGATCCATACTCTCTAGTCCTAATCCACTTTCAATGTTGTTTTCCCCTATTAAGGGCAAGACTTACAGCGAGAGATGGGGAGGATCTGAAGAGGAAGGAGCCAGGCCTTTGCCTTTTGAAGAAATCTAATTGTGAAACCCGAATGAGGCTCCCGCTGAACGCCACTCTCACAGACAGTGCGATAATGTGTTCAGGCCGTCAGAAGATACAATAGGAGGCCAGATCCCATTTACACAGCAACAAAAGAGACAAAACACCCATGAATACATTGGACAAGCATTGCGCAAGACCTGCTTGGGAACCACGAGACACACGTGAGCAAAGCCAGAAGCAAATTTGAGCAGATGTAAATTTACACTTGGGAAAACAGCAGATTGTGGCGGGGACTCTACGGGGAGCTAATATGTCGTTTTAATCTTATGACAATAAAGATGGTGGTGGGCTGCCTTCTCTGTCCGTAGCGCAGGTGAGGGCAGCTAAAGAATTATGGGGCAGGAGGGGGAGAGTTATCTCTATCCTTGAATACCCTGCCGTGGTGGCCTATGGTCCAGAATAAACTTTCTTCATTAAGTTGCTTTTGCCAGGTATTTTACCACAGCGTTAGAAAAGACAATTCTTCTACCCAAAGACCTGTTCCAGGTAATAGCCACCTCTACCTGCTCTGACAGACATGTAGTGGCCGAGCTTTAGCCAAGGACAAAGCATCAGGACTTTGAATAGGGATAGATTAGGAGGCAAAGGGATTGAAAAGAGAAGTCTGGGGAGGAAATTTCAGGGAGGCATGGGAAATGGGCGGAGCTACTGAAAATAGTCCTGGTGGCTTGATAGGCCTCCTCTGCACCAGGCTAACTGACTCAGAAAATCCATGTGAAAGAAATGGCCATGAAGGGTTTCCCTTCCAGCCCCATCCTATAAGGAGTCCCTGCTCCAGTTTTTCCAGATGTAGCTATAAGAGCTGAAGGTTTCCTGCACACTGAATCTTGGGGAGGCAGTGTCCAAGCTTGGAAACCATCTGCATCCGAATCTCCTTCACACACACACACACACACACACACACACCACAGGGCTAGTGTGTGTCTCTCACCCCAGGAGTATTGGATAAGGGACTTCACTCAATATCTTATAAGGGTCAGATTTTGGCTACTAGCCACTGGGAAACCTGATACAGACTCTGACCCTGCACTCACTCGCTCACTCTTTAAACCAATCTGATTCCAGGCCACTGAAAATTAAAGAAAGCCAAAATGAGCCAAGTAGAAGGCATCAAAGAAGAGCAGGATGAAACCCTGCCCTCACCCCCCAGCACATGGAAGAACAGATTCTACTGTGCAAAGGTTTCTGGTCATGCCAGAGCAATGTCAGCATGGGGTATGTGGCCTCAGCCTGGGAGGATACAGTTCCCCAGCAGTCCTGACCTTGAGAATTGGTTGTTGGTCCTCTCCCTGAGTCCCAGTTTCCCACCTACCCTCAATGCTCTGCTATCCCTGATCACTGAACTCCCAGGATAACAGAGCACAGGCTGGAGAAATGTTACCACTTCCCTTGCCACATTTTGAACACTACCAAGAAGTTGTTTAAATGAATGTGCACAGCCCCAATACAACCTACACATGTGCCCTTCAGTGCAGGCGTGAATATTAGAAAGAGGTTGCTAAAATCCTTCTGCTTTAGAGTGCTAGGCAGGCAGGACACCCTTGTTTGTGGAGTGAATTAACACCTCGCTGATGGCATTGATATTGTGACTCTGTCTCTCTCAATCTAGCTGCAGGAGGTGACCTCCAAATAAAGGTAATTTAATCTGCAGAAATCACCCAGCAATTGACTTTCTCCAAACTGGTATTAGATGAAATATCTGTTCCACTGAGCCTGCCTGTCATTAGCTATTCCCCGCTATTCCCCATGAAAGGCCTAATGTACATGGCTTAGAAACCTCCTTTGATGTTGTCGGGTTTTATAAGCACAGTCTTTTATTAAGGAATTAGCAGCAATGTTGGTTTGGGGCTTGGTGAGTTTGGACAGATTGCCAGAATGTTGCGTTGGGTAGACAGGACTTTCAAGGACTGAGTGGTAGCATCAGAAAGATCACTACCACTTATGCATGGGGCACGACGGATATGGTGCACAGAGAAAGGGAAACCCCAATTCCTCAAATCCAGAGGGGCACTGAAAAGCTAGGCTCTGATGGTGTTCAAAGTCACTACAATCCAGGGCACACACTGCGCACCCTGGTGATCCATGCCAAGTTCCTGCCTGACCCCAGCTTCAATTCCCAGCACTAACATTGGGCTGGTTTAACAACTTCATGTTATTCTAGTTCCAGGGCATCCAATGCTTTCTCCTGGCCTCCAGAGGTATGCACACTGGCATGGACCACACACACACACACACACACACACACACACAGACAGGCATATAGACACCATAAACATACACCCCACAAATACACATATAAATACAAACACACATATGTACATATATATACCACATACAAACATAAATACACATAGACATGCAGACACATATACACAAATTCATATAAAAACACACACACACACACACACACACACACACACACACACAGTAGAGCTTCCAGCGTGTCCTCTGTCCCTGTACTTCTGTACTTCCCACCATCACATCCAGAGTCTGGAAATGCAGCACACTCGAGTTCCCCTGTCAAACTCCTTCTTCCCTCACCTCATCCTGAGAAAACCAAGCAGCATCCCTAGACATCTAGGATGTGCCCAGAGGAGTCCTGGGGCTTAGAATACAGCAGATAGCAGAAGTAAAGACAAGATGGGTAGCTTGTCTGGAGCCCAAAAACCTGACTGGGCTGTGGAATCTCTCCTCCACCCCAACCCTCCCTCTCTATCCTAAAAAGTAAGCCTGGTTACCTAAGGACTGAGAGAGACCCATCCTTGGGCCAATATTGCACACAGAAATATTGGGGACCACTCCCATAGGTGATGGTCACATGAACTGACATCATCGCCCCTGGAATCCTAGGTTCTGACTTAGCTCCTGCCCTCTCCCCTGACATCTCCTGTGGCCTGTAGATCTCAGGACTGCCAGTGCCAATTGCCCCCCCTCTGAAGAGCTGGCATGTGATGGTCCTGGGGTTCCAGGTGTCTGTTCTCACAGCATCTTGTGGGGCAGAACATCTCATGTGAAGTGTGAGGAGGTTGTTGGTGTCCCATCTGCAGAGCTCCCCACTGCTTGGGGAAGCACTGAGTCTAAGCTCAGAGACAGGGAGAGGACAAGAAATAGGGACAGTCACTTACCTCTCCCAGGGCTCACTGCCAACTTCTGAGGTCTGGTGGAGCAAGAGAGTGGGTGTGAGAAATGAGATGAACCATGGGGTCCCCTATGTTGGTCTCAGGGCAGGTGCCAGACAGATTTCCATAGGCCTAACAATGCCAATGTGTGCTGAGTTAAACTGACTCCTGGGAGCCATGTAGCTTGTGGCTAGGGCAAGAGGAAGTGAAGACAGAGCCCAGACTGCCTTTTCTTAAGCTGCAAGGAGCCAAGATCTGGCTCTCTCAGGGCCCCTCCGGGAAAAACAAAGAGAGATATTAAGAAAAACAAATCTAAGATCCTAATTCCTCTGTGTTCTGAAAGGCACTCTGAGGGCAGGTTTTCACTCCCCATTAAATAATTCACCCTGACACCAAAAAGCAACAGTGGATATTCTTCAAACAGCCTAAAAGAACAGGTTGAAAAGCAAGGCGCCTGACCCTCTCATCTTCCTGGGATCCCTGTCTGAGATGCTCCATCCAAACCAGCCAATACTGGCTGCCCATGGCTAGCAGACGGACCTCAGGAGAGGCAGGGGATCTTGGAGGTCACTGAGGGGTTAATAAAACTGTCTGCACATACCTTGCTCCTGTGACCCCATCTGCATCCCTTTCTGTGACTTTAGGACCTAATTCTCAGGAATATGATTGCATTGTCCATTAATCTCTAGGAGTTAAGGCTTCGAGCCAAAAGCTGGCTTTCACCAGGCAGCAGCTACAGGTGCAGATGTGTGCCAGCTCACCTCATTTCAAGAAATAATGCTAAAGAGCCGCCTCCACCCTGTTTTGCTCACTGATTCCCAAGCCCAGACAAGCATGAACCCCGTAAACTATTGATTCTGAAACCTGTTTCCCAGCTCCAGGCAGCCTCCTGGACTCAGCCTATTGCAATAACCTCTGGCCCCAAGGCACTGGAGACCAGGCAGGCAGCTGTTGCCTGCTAACTGGGACCAGTTATGATACTCAGTGGCCTTGGACAAAGGCTGTGGAGGAGATGGGGCCCTATGAGTGTTAGGTGGCCTCTGAGGAGGACAGCTGGTCCTGTCCTAGAGGAAGTACCTAGGCACAGGAAAGGTGGAAGGGAGATTGTACACTAATAGAAATACAATAAGGACTGACGATCTCCCAGGAACCAGGTTGCTGGGGAATTAGGAGAAGGTTGCCACTGGACAGAGGCTGTTAGAATCTGTGGCTTGGGCCAGGAATGTATACTTCTTCAGGAGCCCTGAGCACCAAAACTATGTCTATGGAGGAGGAGGAGGAGGAGGAGGAGGAGGAGGAGGAGGAGGAGGCAAACATTTGACCAAATAATCTTTTGGAGCTCAGAGGTGGGGTGTCTGGCCAGGCATAAGAGGGAACAGACCACCTCCCAAACACACACACAGATTCTCATGTTGCCCTGTAGGACTAGAATCAACAAACTTTCCCTCCCTTACCTGGTTAGCTGGAAACATCTCTGATGATGAGGGGGGATTGTGGAACCTAAATGAAAACCATCAGCACATAGTGACACACAAGAGGGAAAGGCAAAGAAGTAGACAAGTCGGTCCCTTCTCTCCACTCCACTTAAAGATGGCTCGTATTAGAGGCATCTGGGCTAGCCTCGTGGCTGCCCCATCACCACTAATACACACACACACACACACATACACACACACACACACACACACACACACACACACACACACACACACACACACACAGGGCCTGCCCAACTCCCTAGTTTCCACCAGGAGCCCCCCAGCACCACGGGCACTGAGGTTCCCTGAAGTCTTATCCCTCCTCCCATTAGCCTTCCCAAGCCCCACTTGGAAAGTGATCCACAGTCCATATGCAGAGTCTGGTCCCTCCCTCATCCCTCTCCTCTGAATTGCCCCAGTTTCCATCCCAGTTTCTGCTCAGAAGCCAGAGAGCCCTTGGAAAGCAAAGTTGACTCTGGCCTCTCTGACCCAGGATTCGGCAGAGTGACTTCATGCAGGAGTCCCAGCATCCCAACAGAGTGGTTTTCTTATGCACCCTTTCCCAGCTCACCATCATCATCTCTCCCTCCATCCTCTCTCCTCCCACCCAGCTGACCATACCATCATCCCCAAAGCTTCACAGACAGAAGCACATGCCTGGAATCACTCTTTTCATACCACTGCTCCATGATCTCCTTGGGGACATTGTCAGGCCACATCCTTTCAGAGAGGACCTGGTGGTGGCATCAAAGCCATCCCTTCCCCATGGTATGTGTATTATGACTAGAATCACTTGAATACCTATCCCGCTCTTGCTCCAGGTCCTTATTTGTCTGACCCCATTGGTCTCCTGCCTCTCTCTCTCTTTTCTCCATATACTCCAGGAACACAAGGCCATGCCTGTTTTGTCCTCATTTCACACAGGCTGTGAGACAGCCATTTGTCTCATGATTCTACCTCCCCATAAGCCACCAGAGCCTCCATCTACCTAAATGGTCCAGAAGCCTCCAACTTACCCAGGGGGCTGTCTGTCAACAGAACATGGGAACTCTAGTGGACACAATGGAGACAAGACAGTTGGAGGTGCCAAATGCCCCTCTGACACATCTGTCTTGGTATCCCTTTGCCTCTGTACCCACAATGTAAATCCTGCACAGGATGCAAAGCCTGCGCAGTGCCGTAATTGCTCTGTGAAATCCAGGTCCTCTTTCTGACATGCATTTTAGCCACTCGGCTAATCATTAACTGATACTTCGCTGCGCGGAGATAATATTTCTAATATGTAATGCAATTTGCTGAGTAGAGAAAGTGCTTACAGCACAAAGCTGTTGCTAGGGGTCGAGGCCCTGTATGGAAATTGATGAAGATACGGCCTCTCAAAGGCAGTGTGGTGTCTGGTGTGCACCAACGGTCCCGGTGTATGCTGTTTATCTATGCAGGAGATGTGTTTGTAAATCAAGAAGAAAGGAAAATCAATGAATCTGCATCTTTTCTCTCTCCGAAGCCTATTAGATGGACTTTATTTAATGCGGGGCTCATTTGTCGTCCATCACTTAGGGTGATGCACGGGGGTCAGGACCCACCAATAATTTTAATCTCCTAAAAGCACATTTCTATGCTAATTTTTAATTACAATTAGTGCCAATGTCAGCTGTTAGCTCTGGTGGCTGACTTAATGATCTGCCTGTATTATACTTCTGACATGAGACTTGAAGGGAGAGGTCGTTGGGGCAAAGAGTGATTCGGATGTTCAGTGAAATCATTTGAAATGCGGGCAGCTCCCTCATCTGATGTAGGTTATCTTCGTCCTGAGTCCCACACAGCATGGCTCACACTCTTTCCACTGGGCACAACAGACCCTGATCTGATCTCACTCATTTCCTTAATTCTGTACCTCCATCTTCCCATGTGCCAGCCAGCTCCCTCCAGGAGCTCAGAGCCCACCCTTCTAGCCAGGCATGGAAGAGAGATGGATACTAGCCACAGGGACTCTGCGGCAGCTTCAGCAGACTCTGAGAAAGAACTAAGCTCAGGTTCAGGAGGTTGCTACACTCTAGGTTTTTCATTTTACAGTGGGAGGGAGAGGCCCTGATCAGATCACAGTGGGCGCTAAAGGACCACAGCCTGCTCCAACCATCTAAACAAGCAAACAAGCCACCTTAGAGCTGCTTAGATTGTGGGAAGCCCTGAGACGCTGGGGACTTTCAGGGTTCACAGATCTTCTGTGCGCTTGCCTGTCTTTCACGAGAGTTTTTGCTAAGCCTATACAAAGAACTAGATTCTTTAAACTTGAGGTGGAAAAGGACCTTCCAACACCGGAAAACTTCCTGTCCCAGCAGCAGAGAGTGAAACGTGGGCATGTCTTTAGGTCACTTACATAGGACACACAGTCTCTCTACACAGCCAGGCTGGCCTCGGACTTGCAATTCTTCTATTTCTGCTATCCTAGAAAGTACTGAGATTCTAGGTGTTCACCTCCGTGTCAAGCCAAGACTCACTTTTAAATAATGGTGTGTGTGTGTGTGTGTGTGTGTGTGTGTGTGTGTGTGTGTATTGTGTGTGTGTGTGTGTGTGTAGTGTGTGTGTGTGTGTGTGTGTGTGTGTGTGTGTGTGGTGTTGTGGTGCACACAGAAAGAATACTCTGTGACCGAGGCCCATACATCAGTCTCAAAAGGCCAGACCAATGCAAGAGCAGTCCAGGTAGTGGAGGCTGCAAAGGCCTGTGGGAGGGAATTGTCATCACCTCTAGGCTGGGCACCAAAGCTCTGTGAAGAGAAAAGTTTGAGCACCAAGAAGAAGGGCTAGCTGTTTGCATCTTCCTCAAACAGGCTTTAGAGGTAGAAGGAGCACTGGCCTCTGACAAGGGAACAGAGGAAGGGGCAGAGACAAGAGCAGTCGCCAGGACAACAGGCCTGATTGAGTGCCCATTACCTCTGCAGGCTTTGCAATGCCCTGACCCGCCTAGCAGAGGGCTCCTTTCCTTCCTGGTGTCCACTGGGCCTTAGTAATGGAAGCTGACAGAATGCAAATGCGCCTCTGAAGGAAGCAGCAGAAGTAGCCATTTCTCTCATTTAATTTCAGATGGGCTGTCCGTCTCCAGGGTGCACAGTCTCATTAGAATTCAGAGACTAATTCTGTCCATCAACATGAGATTATTAGTTTGAGAAAGGTGCGAGGGTGTCCTCAGAATGGCTGGCTTGCACATCAGGGGCTCCTGTGCACTGTGGAACTGCTCTAGGCTTTGTGACACCTCCACAGCACAACAGGGAGAAGCCAGAGCTTGGGGTAGAAACCCTAGGATCCTAATGCCACAAACACCGGAGGGTTTGAGCCAGGTGCTGAACTCCTCCTAACAGGAAGTGAGAAAGGAGCTATAGCCCAACTGCTTCTCCAGAGAGATGGCCCAAGGTATTCTGAGAAGTTTCAATATGGAGTTCCATAATCCCACACTAAGGATAATACCTTTGGGAGCCTCAATAGGGCTCCATCCAGAGTCCCAGATGAGGATATCATGCCACCAGCTCATGGAATCCTTACAACCCTTCCCAGAGACATGACTAAGTCCACCTTACAGAGGGGGAATAGTAGTGCATGCATGGCTATCCAGGGGCACCCCTGTTAGTGGTGCTCATGCCAGGACTGGGACCCAGAGCTGTTTATCTTAAGACACAGTTGATGTCTTTATGGTCCACTCCTGGTGGCTGGCGACCTTGCAGGGACTGGTGCTGGAGTGAATGAGCTTGGGAGATCCAGCTAACAGAAAGTGCTGTGTGGTGCTGGTTTTTCCTGTAGTCTGAAGCATCCTCTCCAGAAAGGAGGTGGGGCCTCGTCAAGACTCACCAAGTGACTGAAACATAGTCGGATGGCAGAGCTCAGTCAGGTATAAAGTTCGCAAACTCCTCCCCAAGGAAATGTGAGCTTGCTTTAGAGAAACGGCACTTCTATAGAACTGTCTGTAAGTTGTATAGGGAGCTGTAGTAGGATCATCACTTACCCTGGTCAGGTTCTTAAGTGATGCAGGTACCCCCTGACTCATCCGCAGTCCTGCAAAACCCCAACAAGCTCAAACACAGGCTTGCCACACTAGACTTGGTTGGAAAACTTCCTGAGTTTGTCCTTCTTGCCCCATCAGAGTGAATGGATACGTGATCACATTTCCCAAGACAAAGTCATACAACAGTCATGGTACAGGGCAGGAGCAGGGGCAGAGATCCCAGTGGGAATATTCAACCACCTTGCCGTCCTTACACATACCATGTGATCTCACACACTATGCCTTATGCTTTCCTCTCATATTGTACATGTCCCAGGGTTCCCACCTTGTGGATATTCCAGTAGCAGAAACTGATATCAGAAAACTGAGAGGAAGGTGAAGTGCAGAGAAGGTTTGAACTCCGACAAAGAGTGCAGACCACTTACCACCGCAGTACTTCTACACCCTTCCTTATCTGCCCACTGAAAGCCTGTTCCTTTCGAGTGGGCAGAGCATCTACCTGGGTCCTGGCACCTGCTCCAGCCACATCCTCAGGCAGAGCATGACACTCACTAGGTGTCTCTCTGTGACAATTTAGAGTACTGACTGACCAACAAAACAGTGTCAAAAAAGTTTACTAGGATCTAAGGAAAACAGCCTTGCCTATAAAGGGTGAGGACAGTGTATATGGAAGTGAAAGGGTTTATTAGAGTGAGCAGGCTCCTGGTGGCCAGCAGCCAGTGCTTACAAAGCACCCCCTCCCATGCTGGTGCTCACTGCTTAAGAGAGAATCACATTTTATCCTTGTGACTCTAGGGCAAGTCCACCATTATCAGGCTAGGCTTAGTGATGGGCAAAAGACACAGAATATAATCTGTGAGCAGCTCAGAGATATAAACAAGCAAATAAATAAATAAATTACTGCAGAAAAGGCAACAGACCAGGGGAGTCTCTGAGATACCAGCTCTCAAACCAGGAGGACTACACAGAACAGGTGTTCTCCACAGAACCTAGCACTCAGACCAAGTGTTCTCTCCACAACCCAGATCTCAGACCGAGAGTTCTCCACAGAACCCAGCTGTCAGACCAATTGTTCTCTACAGAGCCCAGGTCTCGGGCCAGATGTTCTCCACCGATGCTAATGCCACTTCACAACACCCCCGGAGCCTGGACCTTGTAGAACACCACCTCAGAGTTATAAATAGACATGTAATGACAGCATCCTCTGTAACTTTGATTTTTTTCAAATCCTATTTTCAATGATGACTCTTAAATGCTTTAACCTATCTTGTAACCCAACACCCACCAGAGGTAGTGGAAAAGAAAGGATACGGGGGAAGTGGACCTGTTTAGAAAGGTTCTTTGGGACAACTCTTGCCTGTGTTTTCTGGAAATCAGCAATTCATTTCACAAGTTAGCAGGCAGTGGCAGCTTGATCCACTCACAAACACTTCACAGACACACCAGCAGTCCAGTTTGGTAGTCAGGTTAGCAACAGTGGTGACATGACCCAGCAGAGACAGCCAGGTCTCAGTCTTGGCAAGGATCAGTAGGAGGGACCAACAGGGACACCAGAAGTTCTCAGCTGTGCCTCTCTCAGGGAAGCAAAGATCAGCAAAGACAGGAGACCCACAACATTGCACAGCTAGCTGTACCAGCAAGCCAAGCTCTGTTTCCATCACTCTGTCTAGTCCTATTTATACCTTCCAAATATCACATTCCCTCATGTGTCTTGCCTTAGCACATGTCTTGCCTCAGCGAGTGTATCCAATCAGCTCGGGTACTTGGAAGCAGCAACAAACTGCAGCACACCACCAGAAGTTTTTTGATGCTTATCTCTCTATGGTGTCCCAACAAATGCATCTCAACTATGCAATGTAAGACAGACCAATACATGCCTGTTGTTAGCAACGACTCTTTCATCATGTACCCTTTTATATGTTTGCTTTAGCAGAACATCCTCTCTCCTGTGTCTGCTTCAGTGAAACGTTCCTTCATGAGTCTGCCTTAGCCTTTCAAGCCTGTGTCCGCTTTAATGAAACACACCATCCAACCAGCTTTCCAAAGAACCCTTAAGTTTCTACCTCAATCCTTCATTCTCATGAGCACTAGACAACCTCAGAACTTCCTCACCATTGGCCCTAGAAAAGAAGCCATGTATGATGACATGGTGCTAGTGTTCTTGACTAACCCTTCAAGGCAAGTGTGGAAGAAACTAGTGATTACAAACCAGGCTTTTTAACAGTCCCCACCCTTCCCCCACAACACTTTTAATAAAACTATCTAACTGGGCATTTCTGTTATTGGGGATATGGGCAGATGGGCATCAGGATCGCACGAACCTTCACGGAATTGCAGATGGCGTGATGAGGGACCATTTCTACCAGGAGCTGCTTCCACTCATGTGAATCCTCCTCGGAAGCAGGAAGGAACAAGGAGCTGTGTCAAATCCAAGAGAGCTCTGAGCCCCAGTCTTCACTCGGTCACAAGAGACTATGAGGGAAGAAGATAGAGGGTTAAGACAGCCAGAGCTCCAATGGTGTCAAATGTCCTCAAAAGGTGACTTCCTAGAGGAGAGACACCTGTCTCTTAGGAGAAGGTCTAACTCACCAAGGGTGGGAACATGGTAGGAAAGGGGAGAGGAATGCCTACCACACAGGGCATTGTCTCTCAAACCCAGGACCATGGGTCCCACTGAAAAGTGAGCAATAAAGACAAAATAGTTAGCGACTGTCTAAAACTGCCCTAGTGGAAGCAAACAGGCAAGGCTTGGGAATCCAGCAGTGTGAGCATGCAATTGATACACTGGGCTGAACAGATACGCCAGTGTGAGCACAGGCTAGATAACAGTGACTGAGTGGACACAAAACGAGCCCAACTGCAATTGGTGAGCTGCAGGAAGCCAGAGGGGTCTCCGCCCTCTGATAAGCAGAAGGTAGAAAAGCTAGGAAATGAGCCAGTGGAGCAGGGAGCGGCAGAGAATGGCTAACAGCTCGGAAGGTAGTTTTTCCCGAGCACAGTTTAGAAATGACAGTCCAGCAAGGGAAAATGGACAGAGATCAATCAGATATGGGGGAGAAAAGAGAGAAAATGGAGACAATTTTAACAGAGAGCATAGAGAAATGGGTAGCCAGAGAGCTGAAGCGAAGAAGATGTAAAATGGATGGAGTGGGTCCTCCCCATACACACACACACACACACACACACACACACACACACTGGGCAAAGGGGTAGAACACAGCTCACCGTGCTTACAAAGAAAGATGTGACCTGCAAGGAGGGGTTGGCATGCCCAGATCTGAGGCATAGAAGGAGCAGTATTCCATATACCTTTGGATTGTAAATGATAAGGTCTGCTGAGACCATGAGGTTAAAGGGTCAAGTGTATTTGTCCGCAGGAACATCCGAGGAATGATAGAAGTTGTTTGCATGTGTCCCACTGTGTGGACCACAGGCTGAACAGATGACAGCGCACTCGTGAGAAATGACAAGATCATCGCAGAACTGATTATCAGCAAAGCCTTGCATCAGAAGACAATGGAACCTCAGCAAACAAAACACAACAAGCCAAGAGATTTGTAATCACACATCTTGGACTATCAGGGCCACAGAAGAACAATGCTGAACAAGTGTGAACACAAGCCCTTAATCACAGGTCCTTCTCAGGGCCAGCACCAGGCAGGTCTGCCAAGGTCAGCCAGGGATCCTGGGAAGAAACAAACACTAGTGTGTGCAAATGTGTCCATGAGTGTGCATATGCTAATATATATATATATATATATATATATATATATATATATATATATATATGTGTGTGTGTGTGTGTGTGTGTGTGTGTGTGTGTGTGTGTGTATGTGGTGTAACACTAGTGTGTGCAAATGTGCCCATGAGTGTGCATATGCTAGTATATATATATGTGTGTGTGTGTGTGTGTGTGTTTAGGCTAGTGATACTTGTCACTCTTCTTTGTTTGTTTTTGAGGCATTAAAATTTTGCTGAACTTGGAGCTTCCCAATCGCCTAGTCTGTCCAGCAAACTGTGAGAGTCCATCTTTATCCACACTATTTCTCCAACAGCTCTGAGGTTATAAGTAAGAGCATGCTGCCTGTCATCTGCTCAGCCCAGCTTTCCACATAGATGCTGGAGATCAAACTCAGGCCCTCGGGCTTGCAAAGCAAGCTGTTCCCCTTCTGAGCCACTTCCCAGCCTGGATGTATGAGATTTAACTATAGCATCACACTGTGTGGCAGGTTTAGAGTTGGCATGTGTCAACGTGCTAAGGCAAAATAGCCACATGTAACAGGCTTTTAGGGACATTCAGACTACAGGGAAAGTAGGTGGCCTCACTATGCTAGGGCAGGATTTGTTAAATGCTTGCAAAAGGGTGGAAAGGAAAAAGAGCCTATAGTTGATTCTATAAGTACCTGTTACAGAATTTGAGACCTAACTGTGAAGGCAATCCTGTCAGAATAAAGAAAAGTCTTCTCAGACACCAGATAAGCATGATAAAAATCAAGCTTTTTTTAAGGGGGGGGATTATAATAAAGGTGTACATGGCAGTGAAGATGTATGGTCCTTGTGGGCTGCTGTGAGCTCTTCCATCCCCTCCCATGCAGCTGTGTTAGCAAAACGAAATTGAATGTATCCTAGGCACATGGTGTGTGTCTGAGACAGGGAAAGTTGTGTAAACCAAACCAGTGGGTGAGAGCCTAAGAGATGAAGGATCACCCCCATTGACCCGCAGGCACAAGATAATTCAACCCAAAACATTGGGCAAAACTGGAGGTCATGATAAGAGTATAGCATTATAGACATTAATGCGTGTGAAAACACATAAAATTGATAAAAAGAAGCTGTAACTCACACATAAGTGGCCTGAGCCTGCAACTTTCTGAGCCTGCAACTTTGACTATTTAGTTATTATGGGGGGAGGGAGGGAGAGTGTCTTAGTCAGGGTCTCTATTCCTGCACAAACATCATGACCAAGAAGCAGTTGGGGAGGAAAGGGTTTATTCGGCTTACACTTCCATGCTGCTGTTCATCACCAAAGGAAGTCAGGTCTGGAACTCAAACAGGTCAGGAAGCAGGAGCTGATGCAGAGGCCATGGAGGGATGTTCCTTACTGGCTTGCCTCCCCTGGCTTGCTCAGCCTGCTCTCTTGTAGAACCAAGACTGCCAGCCCAGAGATGGTCCCACCCACAAGGGGCCTTTCCCCCTTGATCACTAATTGAGAAAATGCCTTACAGCTGGATCTCATGGAGGCATTTCCTCAACTGAAGCTCCTTTCTCTGTGGTAACTCCAGCTGTGTCAAGTTGACACAAAACTAGCCACTACAGAGAGAGAGAGAGAGAGAGAGAGAGAGAGAGAGAGAGAGAGAGAGAGAGAGAGAGAGAGACAGAGAGAGAGACAGAGAGAGAGACAGAGAGAGAGACAGAGAGAGAGACAGAGAGACAGAGAGACAGAGAGAGAGAGACAGAGAGAGAGACAGAGAGAGAGAGACAGAGAGACAGACTCAAAACAAAATCACAATGCTTCACAAATAACAAAAGAGAGAAACAGCCTTCTAGATGTTTGGACATCATTGTGTTCTGGAGAAGGTGCACAGTCGTGTTTCAACAACTGAGAGAAACATATCCATCAATAAGCAGCAACATATCCATCAAAAACCTGTAGAAAAGCAGTGTCATTGACAAAGAGAAAATAGCTGCATACTGCAGTAAAAGTGCAACATGACTAAGTGTCTCTCAGGTGTCATGGGAAAGATTGCTCCAGACCTCCTTTTTTAAAATTCATGTCCTTTCCCATTCTTTCCCCTGTAGGTTTCCCCATCCCATCTTTCCCCAACAGCTCATCTGATAAAGAAGGTAGGCCCTTCCTCTGTTGCTGCACCCTAGAAATCAGTAAAAAAAAGATCTTGATGTTAACCACAGTTCTTAAAAGGGAAAAACCATGAATCTAAGAAGTGGGAGATAATAGAAGCAACACCTGCCAAAACAGAGGGATATCCAATGTTAAGAATGAGGACAGGGCTGGATGTTGGCTCAGAGGGTAAAGGGCTTACCTCACAATCATGAAGGCCTGACTTCGGATCCCCAACACCCATGCAAAAAGCCAGGTGTAGAGTGTGCTTCTAACCCCAGAGCTGGTGAGATGGAAGCAGGAGAATGCCAAACTGTACAGGCTAGTCAGTCCAGCCATTTGGTGAATTCCAGGTTCAGTAAGAAATACAGTCTCAAAAGAAAAATAAAATAAGGTAGAGCATGTTAAAGGAAGATAACTGACGTCAACTGTAGGACTCCACACACATGTATACACGTGTTGCACACATATATATGCACACACAGATATACACACAGATAACAGAATAAGTTATTTCTATGAAAATAAAAATTTAAGACTGAATTAAAATGGAAAATAAGCAAGAAATTACATTACCAATAATTAATTCAAGCCAAATATTGGCAGTCTAGGAGGGCCAAATTTCTATTAGAAATAAAATGGTGTTCAATAGTCTCATGCATTGGGGAAAGAAATATTAAAACTCCTTGAGATCCCATCTCATCCCAGTCAGAATGACTTACATGAAGAAAGCTGAAGATAAAATGTGAGGAGGAGGATGTGGGGAAAGAGGAGAACCGTTCGCTGCTGGTGGATTGTAGCTAGTGTGGCCATTATGGAAATCAGCATAAAAGCTTCTGAGAAAACCACGAATAGTCCTGCAATATGACCCAGCTATACAATCTTCAGTGGGCACCTAAGGGAATTCAAGTCCTACTACAGAGATCTTACACAGTAATATTCATTAATGTGCTGTTTACAACAGTCAGGAAATGGAACCAGACTTGATGTCCACCAACAGATGAATAGGTAAAGAAACTGTGATCTACACACACACACACACACACACACACACACACACAGAGAGAGAGAGAGAGAGAGATACCCCTACCCCCACTCGACTACTATTCAACTGTCAAAAAATCAAAATAATAAAATTTTCATGACATTGCATGGTACTGGCAATAATTATCTTGAACAAAGTATCCCAGACTCGAGATGATAAATACAATGTTTTCTGTCTATGTGAATCTTAGATTTTAATATTCATAGGGGGCCATAGATCATGAAACTACAAAGGAACCATCAGAGGGGGAAAGTAGATCTCACATTTAGAAAGAAAGCAAAAAATGAATTTTAAAAAGAGGGCGACTATCCATATTTCACTTCTGTGGCTGTGATAAAATATTTTGACCAAAAGCAAGCAGGGAAGAAAGGCTTTATTTTAGCTCATGATTCCAGGTTATGATTCATCCTAGAGGGGACATCAAGATGGTACTTGAAGCAGGTAGTCACATGTACAGTTGAGAACAGGGGAAAAGGAATGCATGCCTGATCATTTGTGCTCAGCCCACCCCTACACCTAGTCAGGATCCCTGGCATAGGGAATGATGTCACCCACAGTGGACTGGGTCTTTTCATACCAATTAAGACGCTAAAGACAATCCCCACAGGCATATCCACAGGTCTAACTGATCTAAACTGTTCTTCACTGATGTTCTCTTTCCTTGAGATTCTAGGCTGTGTCCAGTTTTGACAATTAAAGTTGACCAGCATAGTAACAGAACACTCTTGAAAACAGAATGGCTGAAGCAGTGATAGGAAGTGGGGGGTGGGGGAAACACTCAGAGCAAGAAGATCAGCAAAAGCAAAGTATTATGAAAACTTTGTAAAGAAACTAATGACTTTGTATATTTAATTTTTATAAAACTAACATTAAGAAGGAAGGAAGGAAAACTATAAAGATTTTTCCCTGTAAAACAACCCCAAACTCTTACATGATATTAAGAGAGAATTTCACTAAATCTCTCCCTCTTAAAAAAAATCTCATTATTCGTGTTTAATTAATTTCCAAATTCTCTTTCTGCAGCAAGGTGTCTGATATTTTAATACTAATATTTGAAAATTATTCACAATAAAAAAGGCAAATGAATGACAACTTGTGCCTATTACTTCCAAATGTCAAATACAATATTTGAGAATGTGCAAACAATATGACAGATGGTTTGTAAGCAGCATCTGACTCACACAAAATTAACTATGACATGACAACTGGGGTTCATCCTGGGAACACAGGTGTCATTCAGCATTAAGAGGAACCTTCAGTGATTTATCATCATAATAAGTGACAGAGCATTAAAAGTTCATATGGCCACGTCTACAAAATTCAAGAGATCCTGTGAAAGAATTCAACACTCATTCCTTTTTCTAGGTAATATACAGTATAAAAAAAGTTGACATATATTTTTAGGTTGATACAGCCCAGCCAACACAAAGCAGGGCATCCCAGTTTAATATAGGAATGCCAGGAGCAGGTGCCCGAAGACGTCAAGACAAGAACACCCACCCTTTCCATTACTGCCCATCACTGCTGCATAAGTAACAACCAAAACAATCCGACAAAATAATCCATTTTATATATCAGTGGCTAAAAAGGAAAAATTGAGTGTTTTTTTCAGTTCTCAGAGGTTATAACAACATGCTTAGAAAACAAGCTGGATTTATGACAATAACTTTGTAGTGTAACTTGAAATCTGGGATGGTGATATCTGTAGCAAGTTTTTGTAGTTCACAATTGTTTTTAATATCCTGAGTATTATTTTTCTATTTCTCGATGAAATTTAAGATTGCCTTTTCAATTTCTGTGAAGAATCACAGACATGGGATTTTGATGGACATTGCATTGCTTTTGGTAGGATGGTCATTTTTCATACTATTAATTCTACCCAAGCATGGGCATGGGGGTGGAGGGCATCTTTCCATTTCCTGGTGTCTACTACAGTTTCCTTTGTTAGTGTCTTAAGGTTTACATTGTACACATCTTTCACTTCCTTGGTTAGGTTTTTTTTTCTTTTGAAGCTATTATGTATGGTATTGTTTCCCTGGTTCCCTTCTCAGGATGTCTGTCATCTGTATACAGGGAAGCTACTGTCTGTCATGTGTTGAGTTTGTATGCTCCTTCTGTGTTCATTGGCTAGAGTTTTTGGTGCAGTATTTGGGGACTCTTACATAGAGCATCATGTCACTGGCACGTGAGGACACTTTGACTTTTCCCCTTCTGATCTGTACTCCCCATCGCTCCATCACTTGTCCTGTTGCTCTAGCTAAGACTTCAGAGTTGGGGGGTGGGGCAGGGAGAAAGGGGTTTAGAAGGAGTTGAGGAGATCTGATCCCAGTGATCAAAAATATTATACAAAATTCTTCAAGAACTAATAAAAACGAGAGCGAGAAAGGAAAACACAGAAAAAAGAAACTACTGACAGACAAAAAAATAGGCTATCAGCAAGTGTAAAGAGCCACCATGCCACTATATTCCAAGGCACATTTGCCAAGGCATACAATGACACAAGCAAGCCTCTCTGCACCTGGCATTTCTTTCTATAGCAAATCTCAGTGTGGGAAGACCAGTAATCGGTGCCGCTAGGATAGATGTTAAAGACATCACTCCATTTTCTGTTTGCTATAACAAACTAACTGACGCTAGGATGACCGTAAAGAAAAGAAAAGGCTATTTAATTCACAGTTCTGGGGGCCCCAAAGTATGCTAGCAGCTGTGCTCATCGCTGAGGATTCCAGGATGCATGTCATAGCAATATGGAGGCATATAAGATAAAGAGGTCTTCTAGTATGACAAGGAGTCAGTGAAGAATTCAGAATTTAAGTTTCTTCTTTCATGGCAATTTGTGAACTAACCAGGAGAACCACCGCAATCCCTTTGTGGCGCCACCCACCCCTTAATGGAGCCACTATCGTTTACTTAGTTCCAAGCTGGATACTGAGCTTCCAGTACATAAATCTTGGGGCACAACTACAGTGCCCACAATGAGATGCTGCACGCTAGCAGATGAAGCTATATCCTCTGGCACACACAAAAAATGAATGAGACACATATCTTGTATCTCTGTCATGGTTCTCATTCATGCAAATGGAAATATTAACCAACATCCATAGTAGAACAGCTCTTCCTCATCAGCGACCTCTCCAAGTCACCCAGTAACAATCAGCATTCATTCCTAGATGGATTCTGTCAACTGATCACTAAATTACACACACAAGCTGGCTACAGATCTAAGTATTTTTGTCCAAACCCACAGAAACAGTCTATGAGAATTGTCCCTGTGAACAGAAAAAGCAATATTGTACACTCCATTATCATCTAAAGAATTGTGTGCCAACCAGGGTATTTGATAGGTGGATGGATGGATTTGTCAATGGGTAGAGAAAAAGATAGATGGTAGATGATAGATAGGTAGATAGATAGATGACAGATATATGATAGTAATAGATAAATGATAGATAGATGATAGATAGACCATAGATAGATATATATAGATAGACAGACAGACAGACAGACAGACAGACAGACAGACAGACAGATAGATAGATAGATAGATAGATAGATATAAATGATTGGTAGGTACATAGATAGTAGATAGATAGATGAAAACAGGTAGATGATAGAAATAAATTCTGGATAGACAAGGTACTGCACATAGTAATAAGGTGCGGTGACAGGGAAATCTTGGTTTCTGCCCATCATTATTCTTAAATAAGGCAGACTCAGAGTCATTCTGGTGATGATAATTTTTATGCAATGAGAAGATAGCACAAATATATGTTCCAGTGTTTGTGTTTCTTGAAAGAAGTAATATCACCAGAAAGTAGAAGCTGAAGGTGAAAGGAGCAGAAACAGAGAGGATGGGTGGATGTATTTCTACGTCCTCAGCTGTGACTGTAACACTGCTTAAGTGTGGTGTGGACTAATGACTAAATCAAAAGGAAAAACAGCCCTAAAGGCTGGGAAATGAGCTGAAAACTCCGAACCTAACTTTCTAACAAACAAATAAACAAACACAAGGTGTCAGCTGGGCTGAGTTCACAGGAGGAAAGCACGGTGTTTTGACAACAGGTCCTCACGGAGGCAAAGGGAAGAAGACAGGCAGAAATAACTTGTTATGAAATGATACATCTGTCTGGCCAGTACTACAGCTGTGATTTTCAAATGTGTACACTGTATGAAAGCTGAGTTCAATCTGACGGAGCAGAAAGGTTGTCAGGACGCTTCTAGGAACTGGTGGGAATCATGAGCACAAACTCAAGGAATTCCTCAGAACTGCAAGAGGGGATGCCATGTCTCTGTTGCCTTCTCATTTGCTTAAAAATTACCACCAGGGGTATATGACTCTCAGTCTAGTTTTATTACATATAATGACAAGCTCAAACTAAGGTTCTATCATTGACCCAGTTTCCTTTATTACTATGCAAAATATCAATCTGTCTGTCTATCCATGTATGTGTGTAGGGATGTGTGCATGCATGTATCTATTTATAGTTCTATCTATCTATCTATCTATCTATCTATCTATCTATCTATCTATCTATCTATCTATCTAACCTATCAATCTGGGCAGTGAGAACCAGTCCCAACCATCCATCTCTGAAGCTTCTCCCTTCCCGAGGGGTTGGTGCTGTGTGGAGAGAAAGCCCATTGTGGCAAGGAAGACACAAGTGGAACATTGGAAAACAGAAGGCTATGCTACACCAGTGCAACTATATCAACACACAGAGCCCCAAGGCTCCTACCAACCTGCCTGGTCTGTTGTTTGTTTTGTTTTGTCTTTTAGATATTTGCGCCTGTGTACATAAAGCCTATGAGTTCCTGATGTGACTTAAAAATGGTGAGTCCACTGTCATTATTAGAAGTTGCCTGGGCAACCACCCGTTCATATAAAATACCTAGAAAAGGAAGACTGTGACGGCTCTGCACCCTTTCTGCACAGAGTTGTATTCCAGACCCTGAAAAGAGGAGATCATGGCAGCCTCCCTAGATGCTCCCTAAAGCTCCAGTCCAGGTGGCATTCATGACACGCTCAAAGACTTCCTTTGCTATGATGGAGATGCCCTTCAACACACAACCTAGTGAGCAACACCACCAAACCAAAGGAACAAGCCTTCCACTTCCCGCCCAGCCCTACAGTAGATCTAGGTGCTGAAAGACCTGCCCCACCAGCCCACATACATTCCTGTACTCTGGGGCCAGGATGGAGAGATGGTGAGCTTACCATGTGGGAGCTCAAGCTAAGTAAGGCACCGTCTCTCTATAAAACAGGACTTCAACCTCCCTTCACATTGCTCCTATGACATCCCTTGAGCCCTTCTGATGCCTTTCACCCCACTCCCTTCCCAAACAATGTCACACTCTGCAATATTCTCCCAACTCTGGGTAGAAAACAAAACATTCCTTGAATGCAGTAGGTGCTCAATAAATACCTGTGACTTGAATGAACTTGTAAGCTGAGTCTAGATCTATTTGTTCCGTTTGCTAAAGAGAGGCTGAGGCCCATGGCAACCCTTCTTAGCCATGAGTCATTCTACAGATATCTATGCTGAGTTCCACAGAGACCATCCCCAGCCACACCCAGAATTGACGATGGGCCTCCGATCATGTTCCTCTTTTCCTTTCCAGAATGTTCCCAAGGTGATCTATCCCTTTGGTCTCCAGCTTCTTTAGAGGGAAGATCTTGGGAGGTTGTTTCCCACCAGGGCCAGAGTATCCAGCCCATATGGTTGAAGCAGAGATGGAAAGGCACACCCTACTGAAGGTTGGGAAGTCATGGAGGCATCTCTAAACAGGCCAAAAAGCTGTGCCCAGAGGGGAAGGGGTAATTGACCTGTGCCCTCGTTCTTGGTTTCCTAGTGCTCAGACTCTCCCCTCTCAGGTGTCCGAACGTGAAGAGCCTCCCCAACAAGGTGTTCCTTTGTGCAGAGTTTCTCCTCCTAGTGTGCAAAGCTCTCCTCTCCCAGGTGTCCCAGTGTCTGCACCTGCTTTGTGCCACCACCATTGAGACCTCTCTGTCTTGCCTGACTCACATGAACCTCTCTCTTTCCAGCAGCAAGATTGTTCCCTGCCAGAGGCCACGGTGGCAAGCACGCAGGATGCTAATGGGCATTCTGAGTAGAAGATAATCTTTTAATGTTTTCCAAGAGGCCTCGGTGGGCATGATGCTTTGTGAGCACACCTGAGGAGCCAAATCCCAGCTTATCCCCCTTGATTAGGCAGCTTTGTGGAGGGTGCCAGGGGAGGCCCTGCAGGTCTAAAGCCAACTCTTTATGGGCGAAGAACAAGGTGGGCTGGGCTTGGGAGCACATCTGCAGCTCAGAAAGCCGCTGGGTCCCCAGCATCTTCATGTGGCCCAGCTGCAGTATAGGGAATGAGTCCTTGATCCTAAGCGGTCTTCTGAATAATGGAAAAGACAAGCCTGTCTGTGCCCCTGTGTCCCAGGCAGAGTAGGTGAGACTGTGGGGGGTCTCCACAAAAAAGTAAAGTGAGTGTCAGCATGCTCCATCACTGCCATCAGACTGGGGGTTGGCCCCTATAACCCAGTGATATGCTGTTTGCCCAGCCTCCAAGGGCCAGGCAGAATGCAGAGCTAAGCCTTCAACCTGAGCTGCAAGCAGGGGTGACCCTGAGATGTGCATATACCAGGAAGCACCAGCCATGCAGAGAGCAGGGTGGTGGGGGCAGACGTCAGAGTTGTTCTTTCCTTTTTCTGCTTTCGTGTGTTTGTCTGGTGTACATGCATATTTGCATACCTGCATATGCACATGCATGCCTGGGGTAGAGGGGGGAGAACCAAGGTTAATATCTCAAATCTCTATCAATTGCTCTTACATCTTATTCATAGGCACAACACCAAACCCCCTGGGCATCTGCTTGGGATCTCAGGATCTGGACTTTAGCCCCCACGTTTGAGTGACAAGTGCCTCAAGCACAGGGTTCCCCCAGAGTTGCCCTTATCTAGTACCTCCCATAACAGAGAGCCCAGAGTCCCATTTAGTGGATGCCAGGTGAGGCTGGGGAGACATCTGGCCTCACATACACAGCTCAGGGTGTAGTGCTCCATCGACAATGAGGAGAGCAGCGCCCATTTGTCCCAGGGGTTGTTGTGGCTTTGTCCACATCTGCCCCAGAATGTCCGGTGCAAAATTCCAGACCTTAGAAATCCAAGCAGCAACCAGTACTGAAGGAGGCACTGGCACGGAACAGGTCTGTATCAGTGCCTGCCTGTCAAACCCTGCTACCTTGCCTTGTCGTGGGGCCATTCCTTTCTCCCCTTCCAACCACAGGGAAGCTCTGTCCTGCAATGTCCCAAGCCTCCCACAGAGACAGATGTTGCAGGCTTGGCAGGAGGCTGCCCTCCTCTGGGTTTTGTGCGCTCTGCCCTGTCTTGGCAAAGTTGCCAGCTCCTTCTGCCCTGCCCACGAAGCACACTGAGTGCAGTGGGCTGACTATCTATCTCCTTAATGAGTTCATTTGTCACTCCAAGTGTCACTGTTGGCCTGGCTGATTAAACGATCCTGCTCTGGCCTAGACAAAAGCAAGCCAGGCCCAGCTGATTGGAGGTCACCCACAGACTGGCCAGGGGCTTCCATGAGGCCATGGTTAGGTCATATAAGCTGTTCAGAGTCCTCACTTGTACACTTGGACATTTCTGAAGATGTCCCAGGTAGAGATCAAAGCCCATTTGTCCCTAAACAATATGGTTCAGTTACAGATCTGTTTCTTGCTCCCAGCAGAGAGTCACATGCCATCTTCCCTGCTATTACATCTGCCCTGCCTCATGGACACTCATAGACTTGCCTGGACCAAAGGAGATGGCTGCCTCTCTGCCTAAACAGGTATGTGCCATGGACCAAGCTACAGCCCAACCAAGGGCTGGGAAGGGCTCAAGAGAGTGTCCTCAACTCCACCATATACTTTAAACTGAGCCATTTTGGAAATGTTACGCCTTCCATAGCTCTTCCAGAAGATCCCAAAGGATACAGGGCAGTGGCTGCTTCTCATGCCAATGCTGTCACGTCAAGGCCAACTCTTAGATGCTCAGATGGGCACTGAGCTATCGGAGGCATGTCAGGTTGTTTCCTCTTATGAACTGTGAGAAACCCCAGGTAAATGGCAGGGGCTCGAAGTACAGACCCCGTGGATGGTTCCTGGGTACGATGCCAAGTGGGGACTGTCCCTGGGTGTTTGGTCATGTGATTTTGGCACTGGAGACATGAAAGTATCACTGGCTTAGGATTCAGGCAGTCTCAGCTTCATATCGTGACACCCTACAGAGGGTCTGTACCCCAGACTCTCGGGCATATGAACTTTGTTGATTATAAAGTAAAGGTCACTCCCAGCCCCGCCTCCACCAATCAAATTACAGAGTCATTAGCAGTCAGTCATAGTGATTCTTTCACGGAAAGTCTGTGATTGGATCCTGGATACCTGGATACCTGTCAGTCTCCTGAGAAGCTGGTGTGCTGTTGCTTCCTCTCATTGCAATGACAAGTTCAGTGACATTTTGCTAAACAAGATGATCATTGCAGGCAGGCAGCAAAGACAGCAGAGACAGAGATGCTGGAGGGGAATTTGGCACCCAACATAGTTGACTATGGGGTTAGGGACATTCAACCAGAGAAAGGATCAAAAGGACATGTCCACAATTGTGAGGAACATGGATGAGAGGGCAGGAGGGACATGCCTACAGAAGGGACACCAGGCATCCAAATACTGTAAATCCCACACGTATTTTAGGACATTTCACACAAAAGGATTCATCTATCCTGTGTCCCTACATGGTACATGATACCCAGAACCATAAAGTTATTTTGCTCTTACTTCTTAACTATAATTTTAATACTGTTATAAATTGTAATGTAAATATCTGATATACAGGACATCTGATAATGTGACCCCTAAAGAGGTTGACACACACAGGTCGAGAAACGCTGCTCTAGATGGTTCCCAAGAGGAGATTGTGAGTGCTGAATGGACCCTTTGGCCTGGGTATATAAGGCCATTTGTGTGTGTGTGTGTGTGTGTGTGTGTGTGTGTGTGTGTGTGTGTGTGTGTGTGAGAGAGAGAGAGAGAGAGAGGAAGAGAGAGAGAGAAAGAGAGAGAGAAAGAGAAAGAGAGAGGGGGAGGGAGAGAGAGGGAGAGAGAAAGAGAGAGGGGGAGAGAGAGAGGAAGAGAGAGAGAAAGAGAGAGGGAGGGAGAGAGAGAGAGAGAGAGGGAAGGAGAGAGAGAGAGAGAGAGAGAGAGAGAGAGAGAGAGAGAGAGAGAGAGAGAGAGAGAGAAGGAAGCCCAGGAGCCACGCAGATTAAGTTAACAAGAGCAACCCAGCCAATGTGGAAGGAAGGAAGAAACAGGAGTCCTGCTACACCCAGCTCAGCCCTGGCTTGTTGTGGAATTCAGGCTCAAGGATCTGGGTAAAGAATCAGCTTTGCCCAGGTCTTCTCTGTAGGAAGGTGGTAAGCAGCACCAGATGAGACGTACCCTGGGGGCGTAGACTCATGTCTGCAGAAATAGACAGGGGCAGGTCTTCCAGGGATGCTGGGGTTGTCTGTGTAACCCAGGCATCTGGCCTGGCCTGGTGTAGACTCCATGAGGGTTCCCTATGATACCCCATGAATAGAGTGGAATTAGCATGCACAGAGCCCACCTAGTAGGACTAGATGCACTAGCTCTGGCTCATGATGCAGTTGTGAAGCCTGTGATGGGACTTTGGAGAAATCCAGAAAGTGAGAAGAATCTTTGTCCCTGTGGTGATTTTGAGAGATGGTGGTCTACTGCAATTGGCAGTGCCCAGAACATCATATGAGCAGCTGAGGCTCCCAGAGCCACTGAAAGATCACCAGTCATGAGAAGACCATGGGACTCTATACTGGGTTTCCTGGAGAAAAATAATAATAATAAACATTTGCCCTACTTCATGAAGCACGCACATGATAACAACGTCTGGTGATCATCTCTTCATCAGGATGTACTTGGTTGAGTTCATTCTATCTGATAGTCTCTCATGGGTATCAGAGGCAGAACACCCCTCCCCATGTATCCTATTCACTCTCTGGGTAGCACCAGAGATGGAGCAGAAACTCTGTTTCATTCCTGTTCTTGTCCTTCCTATGGGCCAGATATCTCCTGCCCCTAGTGGATCAGGTTTGCCCAAGATCATATCTTCCCCTGGCTCCTTCCCCAGTCCTCTACCAAGGTCAGGTCACCTCCAGGCAGACACCTCCCAATTCCTGCCTGAATGAGGCACTTCCCTGTCCTCTGGTCTCCATTTCCACATTAAGGAAGAGAACTTGGTATCTGGGATGCTGCACGATGGGGCTGGTCGCAGAGCCTTGCCTGCCACCCCCAGAGCTGCAGAACCAAAAGAACATCCATCTGAGACTCCTGGTATCAAACGGATCCTGCTGAGAGTCTCACTCTGACTTCCAGTGTCAGGAGTGGCTCTGTGCCTTCCTCACTGCCCATGTGTTATGAGCCTTATCCACAGAACTTCCTTTGTGACCCCCCTTCTCCAAGCTCAGAAAGCCATTCAGTCATGGGGGACTGGGGGACTGCTACCCTAATAGCAAGATTCCCCAACACTCCTTGTGTAGCCTTGCTTAGAAACAAAGCTGTGCACATATCCTTCACTATCTTGTTGGTTCAGGGTGGGACCCAGTCCCAGAGGAGCTAATGGCAAAGGGGGTGTGGAGATTGGGCTCACACACATATGCAGAAAACCCCTTCCTAATTCTGAAGCAAAGGAGAGCCCAAGCTACTCTTCCTTCCCAGACCTAAGCCTATGGTAACTTGCCTGGGACTTACAACATTCCAGGGCTGTGTGAAGTTAAACTCCTGTGGCGACACCGTCCACTTTAGGCACTTTGTGGAAGAGTTAGAGAGATGACAAAGCCTCACATCTTAGCTCAGGCTGGCCTGGGAGCATATTGGTTTATACTGTGTAGTCCAACTGGCTTTGAACTCATGGTTGTCTTCCTACCTCAACCTTCCAAGTGCTGTGATTACAGTCCGGAGCTGCCTCCATGTCTTGTATTGTCTGTGGTGCTTCTTAAGGAAACCACCAGAAGCCAATAGGTAAAATTCTCTGCAGACAGCAGAAAGGCACTTGATGTGCAGCTCACATTATTGTGGAGGATATTGTCCTTGAAAGTTCAAATGTCCCAGCAATGCAAAACACCGTATTCCCTCTTCTGAAAGCATCAGAACTGGGTGCAGTTGAATGTGCAGAGCTATGGAGCTCATAAAAAATAACTGCAGCCATCCATGTGACTTTTGCTGCCCATTTGTTCATTCACTTCCCATAAGCCTCTGGGCACGTGGGCAAAGGAACAAATGCCAGGATGATGGTGAGCATCTATTGAAGCAGATAAGTAAAGAGGTAGGACAGATATAGATAGATGAAGATGGATGGATAGTTTGAGATAGAAGACAGATAAAGAGATAAATAGATAGGTGGTAGATTGATGATAGATAAATAGATATGCCAAGAGGTAGATGACAAAAGATACATTTATAATAAATAAACAAATAGATGGTTGATGATAGATACACAAAAGGCAATAGAGAAATGATTAATATGTAATACAGATTATATACATATTATATGTATGTATATATTTGATAGATAATTACCCAAATAGATGATAGATATTTAGATAATCAAAGACAGACAAAATGGGCAATAAGTAGAATTAAAGAGACAAATAATCAAAATAGAGTATATCAATAAAAACATAAATGTAGCTTTCTATTCCATACTCTATAAACTTCCTCAGGAGATCCAGCTGCCAGGAACTCTCAGAAGTTTCCACTAGGAGCATGTCCCCTTCCTTCCACTTTTTCTGGAGCCCGAACCTGAGTCTCGCATGCAGACCAGGGGCTTGCATTACTCAGAAGAGCTGCTGTGCCTGATGGCACTGGGGACACAGAAAAGGCCCAGGTGTCTTTGTCAGCACTGTGTAAAGTAGAGAAGATACAGGTGAAGGGGGGCACACTCCACTCATCTGCTCTAGCCTTCTTCTGTGTGAAGATTCTTCAACATGCTGCTGCCTCCTCCTCCTCCTGAGATCAGTGCTCCCCAGACTGTGCTCCTGAAAGTAAGTGTGGGGTGAAACTTCATGACTCTTGAAAGATGCAGCAAGGTCACATTTCAGTGACCTCAAAGGAGCCTTGATGTGGCCAGAGCATGTAGATGTCCTTAACAAGGATGTCAATCACATGAAAACGCACATACATACATGCGTATACACATACACATCACACATGCATGAAAATACATATATTTCATACATGTGCACACATACGCATATGCACACATATATACATGCAAGAAACACCACACACACACACACACACACACACACACACACTAAGGAGGGTGTATAAAAGGGGAAGGGGAGGTAACTAAGAGAGGTCCTAATGCCAGAGCTAGAATTATTTGAACTGTGAGATAAAGTTCATACAAAACTACCCAAAACCATAAAATGGGTATTTACCCATGAGTCTGTGCTGGTATGAATAAATAATAAAACTTAAAAAAATAAAAGAATGGTGATGGTGGTGGTGGGGATAGAGAGATCTGTGCAGAGCAATTACCAGGTGATTTTTATAGGTTTCCTACCCACCTCCGATGAAGTAGAATGCTGTCTTAGCCCTAAAGCCTTGGCCACAGACTGCCACCCCATTACAAAGAATATGGAACAGGGAGGCCAGGCAACCCCACTCCTAAGAGGTGAGGAGGGGCCATACCCCTGCAATATTTCAAGTTGAATTTTTATTCTGCACATAATGTTATAGAAAGTCCTCTCTTAAACACAGCAAAGTCTACAAGGAAATGCCAAGTGAATCCCAGTCAGGGGAGGCCCACAACTTCGTAACCGACACCCCTCAGAACAAACCACAGAAGATGAGAAGCCTGAGCAACTATAACAATCAGGCAGACCTAAAGGTGCTCTAACCATTAAATGTCCTCTGATCCCTGAACAAAGACACAGAACAAAGGAATAGAAAAACAGCAGGCACTTGGGTGAGTGACATGTGGTTGTAGCCTTGCCCCATCAACCATAACCAGCCAGGGAAACAGGGTGTGGGGCAGAAGAATTCTCTCTGCTCTCTTTCCAGAGTTTTGCAACTCTAAAGCTGTCCAAAAAATTTAAAACTATTTTTAAGAATTGAGGCCATGGCCCCATGTGACAACAGTCTATCAAACCTTACATTTGTCTCTGTGGCTATAGGATGACCCTAGTCCACCCTTCTGGCTTCTCGGTTCCAACCTTCCCAAACTTCCAATCTCGGTTGTGAGGTTTGTCCAGGGAATGAGCATCCCCTACTGTGCCCAGGCTGGAATGTGAAACAGAGAAAAAAGACAGCAAGTTCAGAGTTGGGCTACCAAACCCAGAGAACCAGATGACACCAGAGAACCTTGCTCCCTGCCTATACACAGCCAGACTTCTATTAGGGGCATCCAACTCCAGAGTCACCGGCCATCCAGAGAAAGCATACATCCAACCTCGGTTTTTCCCTCTTCAAAACTGTGTCTGCACCGACCTGGGCTGTGCCCATCCCTCTTGACTGGCTCCTCACCTCCTTCCAGCTGGTTTCTCACAGCTCCCTTCTCAGTCAGTGTCTGAAGATAATGAACAAGTCTCTCTGGGTTGCTCCTTCATGTCACAGAGCAAGGAGTGTTTTTCAGTCCCTCCATCTCTGTCAGGGATGGAAGAGTCTGTGGCTTCACCCCAGCCCTCCCGCAGGGTACCATCTTGCACAGCCACCAGACCTCAGGATTCCAGAAAACTAGCAGCATCTTATCCTGTGAGTCAGGCTCCACCACAGAGTGGGGCTGGAGTCTATTTCTTCTCCCTTGGCTAGACCTTCAGGGTCAAGGTACTGCTTCCAGACTTATTTGTACCCACCCCCACCTCCTGGTCTCCTGTTGCCTGCTTTAGTGTGCTAAATCAGTCCTTCCATCGTGTGTGCAAAGCTATTAAGAACAGCTCATTTATATCATCTGTTAGCTGAACCAAGAGTTGGGGTGGCAGAAGAGAGCCACACTCTGGGACTAAGATCCCAGGCTCTCCCGGGTCTCAGGCCACTCTCCCAGAAATGGCTCACCTTCAGCTGCACATAGGAAGCAAGGTCTGCCAACTTGCAATTATGGAAAAATCCATATCTAGCACTTTTGTCCAGGAAGACAGTATCTCCTATGTTTACAAGGAACTAGCTAGACCTGCTCCTACCATGATTAACTAGATGATGCCAGGACTATGCTTCCCAGCCCTTAGCTTCAAATTTCCACCTGGGGAGAACTTTAGAACTAGCAGCTCAACAAGGGCTGTCTCCTACTCTGGAGAGCAGAGCTACTATCCTCTGAGGAGGTTCCTGGTCTGGCTGGGAGCATCAAAAAGAAGCTGGCTTTCCCCATGGCTTTGTCCATAGCATCATGGATCTTCAACCTTAGGAAAGGATAAAGAGCTCTCCTGCTTGCCTTCTGCTTCAGTCCTTGCTCCAGAGCCAGGAAAAGCAAACTAGGTGACTAGAACCTACACCCTGTGAAGCTGCTCTTGCCCTTCATCACCAGAACAGCAGGAACAATGGATTCTGGGCAAGATGGAAGTCAGCAGGAGGGATGGGCCCTGAACAAAACTGAAGACTCGAGTTCATAAGTTGAGGGGTGTCTCCAGCCATCCTGAAGTGGCCAGTCCCATAATTCCAGAAAATGCACAGATGCATGGAGGACCCGAGTTCATTCCACCTGCATCTCTCTGTGTACCCCTCTATGTTCATGAGATTCAGGACTGTTCTGGGAGGCAAAGGTTCTTTGTTTCCCAGCACAGATGAGGCTCTGCATTCAGTCTGATTTCTATTACCCTACCCACTGCTGTGACTGGGTTTCAAAAATCCTTGCTTCCTAGGAGGAAAACAAGCAATATTTCTAAGGTCACAAGGCAAAAGAGCTACACGACCATAAGGATGCATGTTCTATCCTAGCTCACGGCTTCACTAAGTGCTTTAGTTAGGGTTTTACTGCCGTGAACAGACACCATGACCAAGGCAAGTCTTATAAAGGACAACATTTAATTGAGGCTGGCTTACAGGTTCAGGGATTCAGTCTAGTATCATCAAAGCGGGAACATGGCAGCATCCAGGCAGGCATAGTACAGAAGGAGCTGAGAGTTCTACATCTTCATTTGAAGGCTGCTAGCAGAATATTGGCTTCCAGGCAGCTAGGATGATGGTATTAAAATACACACACACAGTGACACACCTACTCCAACAAGGCTACACCTACTCCAACAGGGCCACTCCTTCTAATAGTGCCACTCCCTGGGCTAAGCATATACAAACCATCACACTGAGAGTGCACATACCTGATCTACCATGTGGACACAGAGGAGTGGGGACAACCTTGAAGTAGGTACTAGTCTAAGTGGAACCAACACAGCAGGCTTTCCAAGCACCAGGGCTTGCAGAGAACTATGTAGGACTGGGGTGGGGGTAGGGAGCAGTGGGTTATCACTGCTTAATAGAAGGAGGAGTTGGTCACCTCTGTGAATAGATTATCCCAGAGGAGACCCTGAATGGACCCTGTTCTCTGTCTATAGCAGTGCCTGATCTGGTGGTTGCTGAGAAACAGCCTCTCTGTTTCAGGCACACAGTGTGCTTTATTTGAGTACCTGCCTGTTGTGCTCCTGCTCTGGGGTGGCTGAGGCATCTCTGGGGATCCTCTGTTGGGCCATAAACTCTCTTCTCAAACACTTGATGAGGTTGATAATCGGATGCTTCTCATCACCAAGATGACTCTTTTTTTTTAAAAAAAATTGAAATTAATAATCCAAGATTTTGCTACTATTTTATGAAAAACTCTATCTCCCATTTAATGAACTCTATGTGACTGATCAGAAAATCACATATGTAAAGTGGGGGGGAGGGGGCACCGGCTTGTAGAATGAGGAGGGGTGGAGCCGGGATGGATGCATTTGGCTGGAGCTGGCCTTGGAGATGGCTGAAGATGGGGTCAGTGCAAGCCAGGCTATGTGGAAGGTGTGAAAGGAGCCTGTGACAGAGCCTGACCAGCTGTGGTCAGAGGTGCAGGTCAGTCTCTCCTTGGCTTGAACAGAGTTCCCTATTGAAATGCAAATTTTCTGGAGTGAAGGCTTGCCAGGCCACCCTGCTGGGTCTTGAAGCCTGTGTTCCTGAGAGAGAACCTGACCCTACTTGCAATACAGAGGGAGAAGGCCTGGTGGTAAGCTGGCTACGGAGCAGTCAGTGATCTGAACCTTCTCTCTAAACTGGCCCTGGTTCCCTGGTTGGTTACCTCTGACTATAGCAAGTTACTTGGCTTTTAAAATGGCGTTATAAATGTTCAAGTGTACTAGCCTTAGAGGCCAGTAGATGTAGGCATGATAAGGTGTTCAAACGCTATGGTGATCAAAGGCATGTGAATTAAAACCACAGAGGGATGGATATCTTTTCCATTTTGCAAACTGGCAAAGATTAAGAAGAATTATAATCCCCAATTCGGCACCAAGTGAAGATTGGGTATCAGGTATCCTCCTGCCTGCTGTATGGCTGGCGGGTGGGTCAGAGTGTCTCTTCCTGGAGGGTGACTTGGCAGCACACATCTGGCTTTAGAACACACAGCCTTTTCATGCCTTTCTGCCCAGTGATGCCACTGCCAAGAGTTTTTTCGTTACACAATTATTAAGCGAAGGTAAAGGACCAAAATGCTGCCATGCTTACCTCACAACAAATGAAGGAGCCATAAATACAAATGAGAAGGGGTGACTCACATGGGATGGACCCTTCCGCCCATTTTAAATAGTGAGATGACCTTCACTTATCAACACGGAACGACGTTTCAATGATAGATAGAAAGGTCTATGAAGATCACAGAGTATCAGCAGGTACATGGTACATACCCAGTCATTACATAGATACTAATGGAGTATCTATCATGTGCTAGAATATTCCAGGCTCACAGGAAAGATGCAGGTTCTCTCCCATAAAATGCACAAAATACAATTTGCTTTTCCCCCAAGAGACGCTGTCACAGCCTCCAATCCCCAGGAAAGCCAGACTGGCTTCTCACCAGCTGCACAGGGTGTTTAGAATCCATATAAATCTTCATACAGAGACTCGGATGCAGGCTTCTGACCATGGCTTTGCTCCCCAGGTTTCAGTTAACTGCAGCCAACCTTCATCCCGGAAGATGAATGGGAGTTTGCAGAAATAAATAATTCACGCTTTTAATTCTCTTTCATTACAAGATATCAGAATTATTCTACCTCATTATTGGCAGCTGTTGATATTTCCTGTGCCCAACTGATGGTTTGAACTCTGAAAAGGTGTGCTCAGGAACAAACTGAAACTGAGCCCAGCACTGTCTGGAGACTTTCTTCACGGATAAGGGAATAACCATGATTGCAGTGTTTGGGCAGAGGGGAGGATCTCAGTCCCTCCTTGCCCCAAGGCAAGGGATAGATGACTGAGATGCTGGGAAGATGACTCAGCAACTAAGAGCAGTTGTTGCTCTTGCAGAGGACTCAGGCTGAGTTCCCAGGACCCACATGATGGCTAACAACCGTCAGTAACTTCAGTTCCAGGGGATCCAATTCTCTCTTCTGGGCTCCATGGGCACCACTTGTATTACAAAGACACCCATGAAGGCAAAACATCATGCACATAAAAATATTAAAAAAAAATCATTGATTTTCCCCTCTGTTTTGTGAGACCAGAGCTCTGTATATATGTCCCTGTTGTCTGGAAACTCCTGACTGAAGCAATGCTCCTGCCTCAGCTCCCAAGTATCTAGACTACAGGCATGTACCACAGTGTCTGGCATTCATATTTGCTTCTGTTCTTTCTTTTCCTTCTCACATCTCAGCTGATCTCTGTAGCCCACCAGTCACCAATGACCACATGGAGCTTCTCAGTGAGCTCTTATTCCCTAGGATGGAGGTTTGAGCTGCCCTACCTATCACAAACACTCAGTAGGCAAGAAGACCTGTTTCCATCACAATGCAGACTTCCCCCTCTGACTTGGCATCTCTAGCCTTGAAACAGGGTTGCTTTTGAGGGTTGAAATTAAATACAGTTTCAGATCAGGGAAGAGGCATCAGCTGATAAAGGGCTTGCTGTACAATCCTGAGGATCTGACTTCTATCTACCTTACTCCCCTGGAGGCCAAGTACAGTGCTGTGCACCTAGAACCCGAGTACTGGAAAGCTGAAAACAAAGGGATTCCTGGGGCTCACTGACAGCCAGTACAGGAAACTGGTAAATTACAGGTTCATGCTACCAAATCTTTTTCTTTTAAAGACTTATTTATTTATTATAGGTAAATACAATGTAGCTGTCTTCAGACACACCAGAAGAGGGCATCAGATCTCATTATAGATGGTTGTGAGCCACCATGTGGTTGCTGGAAATTGAACTCAGGACCTCCAGAAGAGCAGTCAGTGCTCTTAACCACTGAGCCATCTCTCTAGCCCCCATGCCACCAAACCTTATGTCAACTTGATATAACCTATAGTCGTCTGAGAAGAGCCTCAGTTGAGAAAATGTCCCCTTGAGATGGGTTGTAGGCAAGCCTGTAGAGCATTTTCTTAATTATTGAGTTATATGAGAGATCATGGACCATTGTGGGTTTCCCCATCCATTGACTGGTGGTCTTGGGTTCTATAAAAAAAAAGCAGGCTGAGCAAGCCAGTAAGCAGCACTCTTCATGGCCTCTGTATCAGCTCCTGCCTCTAGGTTCCTACCCTGCTTGAGTTCCGGTCCTGACTCCCTTCATCGATGACTAATGATATGAAAGCGAAAGCCAAAGAAAGTGTTTTCCTCTGTAAGTTGCTTTTAATATGGTGTTTCCTTACAGCAATAATAGCCTTAATTAGGACAGTAAGAGACCCTGCCTCAAGAATATAATGTAGGGAATAAGTGAGAAAGAAACCTGATGTTTATCTCTGGTCTTCACACACAGGTGCGCAAATATGCACAACGACCCACAAATATGTGTACATACATAAATACATACAAGCACACAAAGTTTAACTTCACCTCACAACCACCTTGCTGGACCAAGATCTCCTCTAGCCTCTTAGGAACAAGAGGGAAAGCTTGCAGACAGGACTGCACCAGTCCCTCCAGGCTTCACCCTGGCAGGATCCACAGCCGCAGTTCAGGGGTGGGAAGAGCCAAGACCAAACCAGACTCTCGGGTCAGTGAAACTTGTCGAGCCAGGCACTTTGCTGATGTTCAGTTAAATTTCAAGCAAGTTGCTCAGAGTTTTGCAGTGTCCAAGGTTACAGGAAAATAAAGGCAAATGGTCCATTTTATGGTTTGACATCAGCTACCATCCACGGGTAAGTGGGCATCTTAGCATGGAAATGGGTGGGTTAATCTCCCCAACATCCCCTTCTTTCCTACTGCAGGGAGTAGCACTCTGCCCATTGCTTCTCCTGGGCTCTTTTCACCAGGACATTGGGCGCACTGGCCACAAGAGCAAGATACTCTTCTAGGGGACGGTCTTCCTGGACATTTGACAAGTGCATCAGCACGGACAGTCCCTGACTCTGTCCTGATCCCATTCAGGTTATCTCCAACTTGCCTTAGTTTTTCCATCAGTCAGGGACTCCCCCTCACCTCCTTACCCAAAGGGAGCTGTGACTCTTACTCAGAACATACCACTGCTCTGACGAGTCCCATGGTGGATCTCCTCCCTTCCAATGACAGCCAGAGTTCTCAGTGACCCTCAGTCCTCCAGGGCTTCATATTCCATCACTATAACACCTCACCTGCAGCTCCCACCCCATACCCTAGCATCCCTGCTGTGCTAGGTCAGGAGACTCCCCTCCACACACAAACCCTTTCCTTCCGGCCCACCTCCCTTTTCCTTCTGCCATGGAGTATCACTTTCATGTTGCTACAGTGGCATGTGTTATGCAACATATGTCTACTAACCCCAGATAGGATCCCCCAAACAGATCAAAGTACAGATACCACCAAAGCCCAATTTGGTGAGCCAGGACTTTTATTGTTTTGTTTTTGTTTTTGTTTTTGTTTTTGTTTTTGTTTTGTTTTGTTTTGTTTTACAGGAATATGGGTACGGGGTTAGTTACAGGACCAGAAACAACACAAAAGCAGCTACATCACCAAAGCCCATCCCAGATGAGTGACAGGTCACAGAGTTGGGGACCTGGAACACACTGCACAGTCTGTACAGGTTGGAGACTGTCCTTCCCAAGCGACTCCGTTGGTCTAAACGTCTTCCAGGTAGCTCAGCTGATTTCTGCTTCTTCCAGGCAGCAGGTCTGTTCTCAGAGTCTTCTTTGCAGTTTGGCTTTACTCTTCTGAGTGGAAGACGCTCAGATTTTTTGTTTATTCTGGCAGGGAGGAGCCTAGTCAATCTGTTTGGTTTCAGGAACTTATTGAAGCTAATCATTGAGGAAACCATTACATAACATCATGCCAGAGACAACGAACGCAAAGACTGTCTGCTTAGGTCACAGTTTAGGAAACTGAAAATCAGGGTTGTCCACATTAGTTTTACTGTGAAAAATGAGAACCACAGATCCACTGGAGTCCTTGGCTATTGCAAATATCATGACTTGAGCCATTTTATGGTGTGGAGTGGAAGAAGTCTATCATTCCTTTTGAGGGCACAACCTATGACTCATGTCAAAAGTACCTTCCACAAAGGTATGCCACCAAAGCTTCACTGTGTGCTAGGAGTATGTTTGTGGGGATTGAGCAGTTCCCAGAGCACCATGGAAACCAGAGCAAGTTTAGGGACCATTTCCTTCAGTGCCTGCATTAGCCTCCTGGGGAGTGAAGCCCCAGAAACTCCAACATACATGAGTCAACACACCACCATCCATGATCAACACACCACAATCCATGGTCAACACACTACTCCATGTACCAATCCGCTACCATCATTGCCCACTCAGAGCTCAGCAGCCATCCAAGCACTCACATTAGTACCTCATATCTCCCATATCCCAGCTCAGCACCCAGCATCCTAGTACCCAGTCCTCAGCACCCATACTTCACCACCCACATCCCAGTGCCAAGTACATTTACTTATTCTATTTTCCTTATAGTATCTTCTGCCTCTCTAACACACCGAGCAATGGTAAATTCCAGAAGAAAGGAAACTGGTTGTGTTTACTTGATGATCTATCTCCCATACCCAGAGCAGCTGTGGAAAGAGCACCCCATGTTCTCACCTGTAAACTCTGAGGTCCATGATGCCTTAGAAGCAGGGACCACACCCCAAATGGGATTTGCTGTTTGATTTCACTCCCTTCACCCCTAAGTAGCCATGTAAAGGAAAAGGAGGGCAAAGATATAAAAAACATAGTCTGCCACAAGATTGGACATAAGTGACACTCAGTCTTCAATGCATTTACAAAATCAAAAAAACAGAGAGGGCACAATTAACAAGGCAGGACAACCCAGGCCCTCTCTGCAGTACCAAGAAAGGTGGTGGAGCTCGATGTGTACTCCCAAGAGGCACAGCATTCTGATGCTGTTCCTGTGGATAGAATAGGAAAACATGTTTCCATAGATTCCATAAGACCATGCACACTGAAAGAGGGATGGATGAGGAAAGTCTGACACTTCAACAAGGACAATTAGTCCTCAGTTAGGGACCCAGAAGGACTATAGAAGACCTTCAGATCAGGAAGTGTTGATAACAAGTATGAAGGCCAATTGCAGGTAGAACTCAGATCATATACCATGTGTGCACTTGCCCAGACACACAGACAGAGAGATGTGTATATATAGACACATGTATGCAAAGAGAGACAGACACATAGGCGCACACAAAGATATGTGTATGTAGAGAGAGACAGATACACAGTTATAGAGACACAGACATACACATACACATTTTCATACATGGGCTGACTCAGACAAGACTGTGAGTCAGAGAGAGAAGGTAAGCCAGTAGCTTAGCATTAACTTTAGGCTTTTTTTCTACCCTGTTTCTGTGAACATCTGGACTGAAAGTATCTCTTCTCATCCAAACAAAAATAGAGATAACAAGAAAAAAAAAAAAACAGAAATAATGTAGAAGAGGAAATTAACCATCTACCACAGAAATGTTTGACCTGAGATCAGATTGAAAAACATTAGGAGGAGACATCTCATCACACGCAAGTAAAAAGACTAGCTTTATTTTTAAGTTATAATGACTTAGGAAATTGAAGCCTTAGAAAAACAAAACACCAGAGGCCCTGAAAGCAGTAACAAAAGAGACAGAAATTAGCTGTGACAGAAGGGGAAAGGCATAACAGCTACAACAGAGGAAGCCATCTTCGATGCACTCTGTGAGTGGATGAGTAGTAAGGGAAAGATTGGCATAAAGAACACAAGGGAACTGAAGCAGGTCAGAATCATACCATAGCTCCAAAAGAAAAAGAAATTTTCTTTATATGATTATGTCTTTACGTTTGTATACATGAATATATGTGCACATATTCAAATATATGTCTGTAATTACATTTTATAGGTACAATTACATAACATGTAGTATATAATTTAATTGTTAACCATAAAAGAGTGGAATTATTAGAAATGAGAGATAAATACTCTTGCATGGATTCACTGCTCCAAACATGTAGTCAATATGGAGGACAATATTGAGCTCTCTTTGGAATTTTCTGTAGACTCTTTCAGTGTCAAAAGAGTATGGAACCATATTCATAAAGACTTCAGTAGAATTAAAATGGGGCTCAAAAATTTTATATCCAGCTAAGCTATCACCCAGGTAGAAAGTGAAGTAATAGCTCATCCATCAAAGACAAGATTACCCACAAGCTTTTAAAGACAAAAATGAAATAAGTTATCCAGATAAGAGCTCAATAAAGAATCTGTAGCAAATATATATATACATATATATATATATACATATATATATATATATGTATATATATATATATAGTGAGTTTGTTATGAAGTCTTATCAGTCAGCACTAAGAATCAAAGCATAGAACTATTGATTGGGGTGGGCAGTCAGTATACTGAGTGATAGTGCTGTGAAAACAACAATGTGACTACACAGTGGGTGGCTAGAAAGGCAAGCGAGGGTGGTTGACAGTGACAAAGACCCAATACCATTGTCAGCTCAGGTCAGTAGACATTGCTTAAGATTCATGAATAAAATAACAAATGCAGGGCTTTATTTTTTACTGTTAACATTACCAGGAAAATATATAAAAATAACCACACCAGTAATGATGGAAGCCTTTTACATGCCTTGCATTTTCTCCCAGCCCACTGTTCTGAAGGTGATTTTACCTAATAAAGACTGAGCAAGTGATATGAGAGAGAAGACATGAGATGAGCACAGACCATTCTCCACATTGAGCCCCTCTTTGAGCTACTGGTCCCTTGGCTAAAGTCACTGCTAATCTGAACCCACCACATATACCTTTCAGTTTCCAGTGGCCGCTTTCTGTAAAAACTTCTAGGCTTGGTTCCAATTCTTCCTAAATGAAACACAGAGGGATTTGCTTTTCAGAGGAAGCAAGAAATGAAGGAAAATAGAGCATTCAGACACAGGGAACAGAATCACCTACCATGAAGTTGCACATGCACAGAAAACACTCAATGCAAACCAATTCTAGCAAAGCAAGAAGTGTTTTTACCAAGTAGGCATAAGCCCAATGTCGAAAGCATGCCTATTATATAAGCCAACGAACTTTGATAGAAAAGGGAAGGATAGAATCCTGGAAATGTGTGAGAGAAATGAGCCATCCTTGTGGCATTAAATTAAAAACAAAATGAAAGTTTCAGAAAGGAGGAAGTGGAAAATACAAACTAGCTGGAGGAAAGGTTGTATTTGTCTGGCACATCTAAAAAAGTGCAAGCAACTTAAACACATAAAAAAGATTTTAAAACATTACAAATGGAATATAGGAATTGAGACCATACACCATAGGATGCTGATGCTCTATGCCAAAATTGCATGCGATTGTGTCTAAGTGTACATGGGAGAGACAAGAAAGTCAACTCTAAGAGTCCATCAGCTCTCAGCACAGTGTGAAGCAAACAAAATAATGGTGTGATACAGAATATCGTCTGTGAGCATGACATCATTGCAAAATACAAAAAAGATGGAGACACAGTGGTACAGAATGAGCTGTGCTGTGTCTAAAGCATGGACACAGCATGATAAGTCATGATCAAGCTGTCTACACGGGACTGGGCAGTGTGAGTACACCATGTTTCATGCTTCCTTAAACTACCCTCACACAGCTCTGAATGCATGATACAGTTCACAGACACACACTGAAGTTAAGATAATTCTACAAACAGATTTTTCCCACCTGGTATATGTAAAAACTTAAACTTATTGCCAGAAAATTATAACTTCAAAGAAAAACATGACCTCAAAAGAAATGGCAAGCCTAGGTAGACCTATAGCAGTTAAGTGAATGGAACGATTTTTGTTTATAAAACCATCTATGCTGTGTTTGGTTTTGTTTTTTTTTCTTAAGGCATGAGTGGTTTTATGGGCAACATCTACCAAGTAGTCAAGGAATAGATCATTCCAATTCATAAAGGATTTTCCAGACAATAAAAAAACGACTGAACTTACTTTATGACATGAATCTAATCTTGATCCTCTGCCAGGCAAAAGTATCATAAGAATGGAAATCATGGGACAATATAATTAATGGGCATAGACTTTTAAATACCATTCAAAATATTAACAATTCAAGTGCAGTAACCCATTGAAAAATGACTCATGAGCAAATTGGATTTTCTGAGGGGTAAAAGACTGTGTTAACCCCTCATGTCATGGCTCACCACATAAAACCTACACAGTTATTGGAATAGATGCATGGTGGTGCATTTAAGACTCTCACCCCACTTTTATTCAGAAGATATGACTGAGGCTTGCACAGTAGAGAGTGTCCCTCACCTACGGCAGGTCCTCTCTGATCACACTTCTTCCAGAAACTTTCTGTTTAAAATTTGCAGCTGGTTAAGGATACTCCAATCCAGTGAAGTAAGACAAGAAAATTAGGCAAAGTGTATCAAGATAATTACTTTACTGAACTGAAATTGTTCAAATTAATGAAACACCCCACAGACTCTCTGCATCCAAACAAAAGAAACAAAACCCTAAGGTGTAAGTCTATTGATGAGGGAAATCATAAATGTCCCTGAAGGATAAACAGATGGCTTAAATAATAACAAAATACAGGAAATGTGATCAAATCAATAACACATATGAAAGAAACCACACAGGGCTAGAGAGATGGCCTGGCAGTTAAGAGCAGTGTTCTCTTGCAGAAGACCTAAGTTCAGTTCCCAAAACCGACATTAGGCCACTCACCATAGCCTGTGGCTCCACTTCAGGGTATCTACCACCTTCTTCTAGACTCTACAAGCACTGAATGTACATGTATACTACACACACACACACTCACACACACACACACACACACACACACACACACACACACACACACACACACACCATGTATACATAATTCAAAATCATTTTTCCTAAAAGCATAGAATTTAGGTCAGAAAATAATAATAAAGGAAATGTAAGTGACTGGATGAAAGGAGATGACAGAAGAAATCCTCAAGATGAATAAAAATTAAGAAAAGAGACAAAATATCATTTTTAAGTTAAAAGACTAATCAGGACAGAATGGTATTTTAATCTTCAGGAACCACAATTCATAAATCTGGTGAAATACATGAATTTATATATGCAAGAATTCCAGAAAGACTTAAAAAAAAAAAAAACAACAAGAGCATGTACGAGTAGGCATCCCAAATGAAATTTTGGGTGAGAAAAGATGAAGAGAAGCTGTTGAGGTTAACTAGAGACAAATGGTGCGTCCAAGCAGAAGAGAGCAAGTCAGCAGACACACCTTCCTCTCACGAGGAGCAGTCTGGGAATATGCCTCAGCATCCTTAGAGTGCTTAGAGAGAGGAAGGAGAGAGAAATGAAACAAACAACAAAACCACCTAGATCTAACAATCCTTCAGGAACAAAGGCAAGCCATCCTCATTTTCTGAAGAAAGAAAACAGGAGCATTTGTTGCCAGGAGACCTCCAGGAGAGAAGCAGGGAGGAGCTGGGGGGGGGGGCGTCCTCTGGGCCATGGCAAGATCCTGTTGGATGGGAACTCAGTGTCCCCAGGAACCAGTGACAATTGGCAGAACAAACAACTAGGTGGGTAAATAGAAGAAACCTGTTCTCCTTTGAAGTGAACATATCTAATGAGAAAAAGGGAAGATGGTTGCATTGTCTTGGGGGCTTTTCAGCACTGGAAGAAGTCCACAAAATGATAGAATAAAATACCCTAGTGAAAGGGGAGGGACTGTCTAGAGTTCACAGAAAGCACAGCGTCCACTCGGAGCAGACTGAGACACTGCAGATGCACCCTGAGTCAGAAAACAGCAGCTGAAGTACAGGGCAGGCATTCAGGGCTCCAAGCCAGAGGATAAAAATGTATGCTTCAAATCGTTTTAGAAATCCAAGAGCAGAGCGATGCAGAGGAATGCACAAAGGTAAAACAAGCAACAACAGCCAAAAATTCCAATGGCATATCTAAAAACAGGAACAGAGCTGGGAGACAGACTGCGCTCACAACTCTTCTGGAGGACCAGAGTTCAAATCCCTCACCCACCTCAGGTCACTCATAACTGCCATTAACTCCAGTACTAGGGGACCTGAAACACTTTTCTGGGCTCATAAGGCACCTTCACACATGTGTGCACACATACACATATATGAGCAAGTATAAAACTAAATATCAAAAAGGGTTAAGCTTTACAGATGGAGAGCATTAATAAAACAAACCTGTCTACCAGCAATAAAGGTATGTGATACAGACACTGGGAAACTACAGTAAGATACATCCTGCAAACTAGGAAGTTTTCATGTCTATTTGGTTATTTATAACTCAACAAAGAGATGAAGAAAACCATGAATTTAAAAGAACAATTTAATGTGTAGCTATTTATAAGCATTCAGGAAAACTATAGAAGATACATAGAAATGGTCAGCGTCGCACTCCTTATATTTTAACATCTTTGGGCAATTTATAAAGGAACTGGACAGAGGTTTCATAAGGAGAAAACACTTTTAACCAGTCCTCAAGTCTTTTCTGAAAGTGTTACATACAAAGTGCTATCCCTCACATTACAACGTATACACTTGCCTAAATTTATTACATATTTATCACATTTACTTATGGATTTTATTTTGTGTGTGGTGGTGCATATGTGGGGGGTTTGTGCCTTGTACACAGGAAAGCACCCCCAATAGAAAAAACTCCAGTATCTCCTTTTGGACCTTCAGCCCCACAAAACATGGAGGAACTGGCGCTTATCCTTCCCAGTCTGTGTGATGCCATTGAGACTGCTATGGTAGATTGGGGCAGGGAAGGTTCTAGGATGTCAATATGATAATTCATAATATTGTGCATTAAATATGTTCTGTTTAACTATCTCTCTGTTAGATCCCAAAAGAGCCACATTTAAAAGCAGGGGTGGTTGGCTTCATCACCATTCTGTATGTATTAATGTTCTGTTTGATCATTTGTAAACGGTCTGTGCTTTTCTTCTGTATGGTTCTTCTACCTATTATTTCCATGAGCACTGCACTAGGCACATGGTACAGGGTGTGCTGTGTAATGCTTTTTAGATGCCAATTCTTCGAGGGATTTTTTTGTAGTGACAGGTCACAGTCACACATGCTGATAAGGTATGTATACCACAACACATGTATGCTGCCTGTGAAGATAAAATCAGGGAACCTAGTGTCCTCTTGTCTTCTAGTGGCATCTTATCTTCTCTTTGTTGGAGGCTTTGAGCTCCTGAGAAGGCATAGAATAGGTGCCAGGGAACTGTATTCCGCCACTGAGCTCACAGAAGCTGCAATGTAGCTTTTGTTGTTTGGTTTCTTTCCTAGTTGACTTCCTGCTGTTGAGATAGCCATCTTGACAAAAGTAGTTTGGGAAGGAAAGAATGTATTACAGATTATAATCTGTCCTTGAGGGAAGCCAGGACAGGAATCAAAATGGGTCAGGAAGTGAAGCAGAGGTCCTGAAGGAACACAGCTGATTAGCTTGTTCTCCATGCTCAGTTTGCTTTTTAATATAGCCCAGGTTCATCTGCCGAGGGGATGACACTGCCCACAGTGGACTGGGACCTCCCACATCAATAAGGAATCAAGAAAATTCTCCATAGACATACTGACAGGCCAATCTGAAGGAGGCAATTCCTTATGTGAGGTTCCCTCTTCCCAGTGGTGTCAAGTTGTCCTTCAAGATATGGCATCACAGTTCCCATAATCCAAACTCCCAGTGTCCCCTCCTTGACCCGTCCTAGCCTCTCATGTTTTCTGTACTCGCTTGTATCTGCCAACAGCGTGTTTGGGCTCCTCTTTCTCCATACACTTGGCATCTATTTCCTTTTCTCCTGGGCTCTTTTGGATACCGGATATTAACCCACGGGCTCTAATTTGCATTTCTCCATGGCTGATAATTCTCAGTTTCTTTCCTATTTCTGTGTTCATTTTCCTTACTTTAAGAGGCAGGAATCCATCCCATAATCAGCTTCCAAATGCTGACACCATTGCATACACTAGCAAGATTTTGCTGAAAGGACCCAGATATAGCTGTCTCTTGTGAGACTATGCCAGGGTCTAGCAAACACAGAAGTGGATGATCACAGTCAGCTATTGGATGGATCACACGGCCCCCAATGGAGGAGCTAGAGAAATTACCCAAGGAGCTAAAGGGATCTGCAACCCTATAGGTGGAACAACAATATGAACTAACCAGTACCCCTGAGCTCTTGTCTCTAGCTGCATATGTATCAAAAGATGGCCTAGTCGGCCATCACTGCAAAGAGAGGCCCATTGGACTTGCAAACTTTATATGCCCCAGTACAGGGGAACCCCAGGGCCAAAAAGGGGGAGTGGGTGGGTAGGGGATTGGGGGGGTGGGTATGGGGGACTTTTGGGATAGCATTGAAAATGTAAACGAGGAAAATACCTAATTAAAAAAAAAAGAGATGTCTGTTCAGAAGCTCTTTACACATTCTTTACAGATTTTGCATATTAATTAATTATTGGATGAAACATTTGTAAACCTTTTCTTTCAAATTTCAACCTGTAACTCTAGCGCCAGCAGATCCAACGCCCTCTTCTGGTCTCTCTGGGCACTGCATGCATGTCCTACACAGGCATAAATGTAGGCAAAACCCCCATGCATATAAAATAAAACTGAATAAAACATAAAAATTAAAGAGAAAGTATTTTCTCCCATGTGTGCTTTGGTACTTTGGTAATGGACCAGTTGTCGGTAGGTACAAAGGTTTAGTTCTTAGTCTTCTATTCAGTCCATTGATCTGCATGTCTCTTTTTGTGCCTGTACGTTGCTGTTTGGCAACTGTGCTCTGAAGTATATCTTGATGTCTACTGCTTTATAGTTTTTCAGTACAATACATTTATTGATCCTTTAAGAATTTCATACATGCCTACCATGTATTTTGACTGTATTTGCCCCCTTTCTTCCTTCAATTCCTCCTAGATCCAAACCCCACTTGCCCAGACCCTCCCAATTCCAGTCCTTTTCTTCAAATAACTCACCGACCCACATTTGCACTGCCCATATACTCATGGGTGAGGGGCCACTTGCTGGTACTCTATTATTTTGCTCAAGATTGCCTTAGCTGTTCGGAATCTTTTGTACTGCTATATGAATTTTAAGATTGCCTTTTACAGTTCCGTGAAGAGTGTTATTGCTATTTCAATGGTAGTTTTAAAGACTCTCTAAGTCACTTTGAGCAGTCTGAGCATTTTAACATGAATTTTTCCCATCCATGAGCAGGGCACATCTTCCTCTTGATGGGTCTTCTGTTTGGTTCCCTTAATTGATGTTTGGTAACTGGCATTGGAAGAGAATACCCACTCCTCTAATTAAATTTATTCCTAGGTATTTTTCTTCTATTAAAATATTAGAGATTTGTTTCATTTCTTTTTATCAGTAAGATCATTACACATGCCACTGATATTTGAATGTTGAATTTGCAACTCCCAGCTTTCCTGAACCCATTTGCCAATTCTGTTGATCTCTTATACTGGAACTTAGCCCTAACGGCCAAGATGCAATCTTTAATCATATTTAAATGGAGTCTTTAGTATATATATATATATATATATATATATATATATATATATATATATATATATATATATATAATCCTAGCATCTGCAAGCAAGGGGTGGTTTGACTTCCTTCCTTCTATTTGCATGCCTTTGGTTTATCCCGCTTGCCTAGTTGTCCTGGATTAGACTTAGCACTCTGCTAGGTAAGTGCGCTCGCTGGTGGTAAGACTGCCTCATGTTGTGTCCAGCTCGGATGAATGTTTTCAGTTCCCTGTATGATGCTGACGACTGTTTGTTTGACACATCCATCCTTCATCATGAAGACACAATCCTATACCTAATTTATCCAGTTGCTTTTAAATCATGAAGGGACATTGACTTTTATCAAATGTTCTTTCTATATGTATTGAGGTGATAGTATGATTTGGATCATCCGTTCTGTTGATATGATGAATCACATTCGTTGGTTTGTGCATACTGAGCCGTCCTTGCATCTCTGGGGTAGATCGAGTGGGATCATGGTGGATGGCTTTCCTGGTGTGTTGTAGTTGGTCTGTTAGTTAGTATTCACATGTATGGAGTATCAGGGACACTGGGTAAAGCGCTCCTCTTGTTCGGTGATTCTGCTTTTGCTACCAAGGTAATGCTGACATTATACAATGGGTTTCAATACAGTTCGTGACTTTCACTTTCTCTTTCAGAAAATCTTTAAAGATATTGGTGTACATGTATGGTAGTTTGGTGAATTCTGGGAGGCAGAGCAAGGAGGATTTCTGTTAAGACCTGTCCTGGGGTACAGGGCTCATGCTAAATCTGAAAAACAGAGTGGGAACTTATCTCAAACAACCAGCAGATCCGTCAACCAACCCACCCAACAAATGAGCAGCAACAGACTACAGAAAAGAAAAGAAAAGAAAAGAAAGGAAAGGAAAGGAAAAGAAAAGAAAAGAAAAGAAAAGAAAAGAAAAGAAAAGAAAAGAAAGAAAAAAAGAAAATGAAGCTTTCTGGCTATTTTTTTTTTGAGAGAGAGAGAGAGAATTTGTTAATTTGATATTGTTTTGTTTTGACTGTATTACTTATTACTGCTCTATTTAGCTTTACTGTATCTCCATGGCTCAATTTTTGTAGGTTGTATACAGAATTCTATCCCTTTCTTATTCATCTTTGATTTATTGGTGTGTAGGTTCACGATACCGGATGATACTTTGTATCTGTTTTACTCCCCCTTTGTCACTGTGTCAAATGCTTGGGAGGCAAATGTGAAAGGTTTATTGTGGCTCAAGGTATCCGGGGCTTTATTCCATGGTGCCTAGGTCTGTGGGCCTGGAGTGAAACAGAAGGTCATGGTGGTGGGAACATATACACCAGGAGGCTGCTCACCTAGTGGGGGCAGAGGAGATAGCAGAGAGAGGGAGAGAGCAAGGGGCCAGGGACCAGGAGCCAGGAGCCAGGGGCCAGACAAAGCCTTCAGAGATTTACCTACAGTGGTCTCTTTCCTCCTACAGGGCCCCACTTCCTACTATTCCATCTGCCATGAACCTACAGGTGAAATAATCCACTGTTGAAGCTAATGTCCTGATTTGTGGTGAGAATTATGGTTTCTTTAACAATACAGCTATGTTATGTAAATACGATTTGCTTTAATCCCAGATGTGGGATATAAAACTGCTTCAGATTGTGCACAGCAGCTGACTATGATTTGCCTTGTGCTCTGGCAGGGGCGTGGTTTTGCCAGCCGAAGACAGTTTATATTTGAAATTCTGGGGACTCTTGAGAGGGCATGACAATGTCAGAGAGAGGTGATGGCAGTTGCTGTTACCCCTGCGCTGCCCCTGCTGTGGCTGATCCTACTATTGCCGGATTTCAGTTTGTTGGTATGTAGTTTGCTGTTTGATGGTCGGAGATATCCTGACAACAATGATTGGACTTGCCCCCAAGAAACTCAAGCCCTTAATCAGCAGGAAGTAGTCTAACAATATTGTCCATTTCCTCTCTAACCTTTCTCTCTTACCTAGTGTTGGGGGTTGAAAGGAATTGAGGTGGAGAAGGGTGGTAAGGAAAAGAAACCAATATGGTAGCCAAAAAAGTATAAATATATTGTTTCACTTACCTCTCAACAGTGTCTTCAGCTAGGGGAGCGAGCCTTCAACATGAGCCTGTGCAGAATGCTTCCCATCCCAAGGATGATGGTTTTCCTAGGGAATCAGTTAGCAATCTCCTGTTTTGTTTTCATCTCTTCCCCTCCTCTTTTCCCTCCCCTTCCCTGTCTTGTCAGGGAAGCACAAAATGTTACATTTCCAATAAAAGAATCCCTCCAGTTATTTTGGGGGCAATTTTGCTTTCTATTTATTTCTGCTCTGCTCTTCATCATTTCTTCCCCCTGACTAATTTAGAGTTCTGTTTATTCTACCGTGTCTAGGTCCTTATGGTGAATGATTGGGTTATTTGAAACCTTCCCGCGTCTGGAGGCAGGTGTTCATTACTATCCATCCCATCTGAGTTCCGATTTGATTGTATCCCATACATTTTGGAATGCTGTCTCCATTTTCACACATTTTTGGGGAGCTGTTTAATTTCCCTTGGATTCAGTTCATGGCCCAGAGTTCATTCAGTGACTTTTGTATGCCTACCACTGTGTAATTCCCAAACTGTCTCATGTTGTTGGTTTTGTCTTTATTCTTTTGTGGTCAAAAATGATATATGATATGATTTTATTTTCTTGAATGTTTGAGGCTAGTTTCATGACTTAATTACTGGTTTATCATGTAGGGACTGTTTCACCTGCTCCTGGAAAGAATGCACTCTGCAGTCATTGGCTGTGGTATTTCATACATGCATGCTAGGTCCGTTGATATACAGTCAATTTAGCTTTGATGGGTTTTGGTTAAATTCTTGTCTTATGATCTATCTATCGATGGGAATGGTGTGCAGGAGATCCCATTGTTGCCATGTTAGAGCTCTTTGATACTTCTAGCTCTGACAGGATTGATGCTCCTGCCTTGGGTACCTTCACAGCTGTTAGATCTTCTCACCCAATGGATTCCTTCATCATTGTGTGGTGACCTTTGTCCTGTTTTATAGATTTGGTTTTGAAGTCTGCTTTTCTGATACAGGAATAGTCATCCCTAGTCACTTCCCATTTTCAACTTTGTGAAATCTCTTTTTGTCCCTTCTTTCATTTTCATGCATAGATTTTAATAAATTATGCTTTTGTCATTTAAATGCAAATATTTTAATGCATTTACTGTATAAAACATAAGCTTCTTTTTCTCTTTTAAAAAAGTGTATGTAATTTGTTTCAATTCATTTAAAAACATTTAGTTTTTGATTTTTATACTTTGAAAGCATCATACATTTATATAATTAATATCTGTTGATCCTGTCTAACCACCATCATTCCCTCCACCTTCTCACAGTGTCTCTCCATCACCCCCAGCTTCATGTTACAGTTTCATGTCCTTTTTATATTTTATTATAATAATATCCTTAGTTATACATTATATGTCATTAATATGAGATATCTATATGTATATGGGTGTGTGGTCATCCACTAGGACATGAGCAGCTTACCAGGGGTTATATCCCCAAAGCAGGTTGAGCCCCCCTTCCCTCATCAACCAGCAGTTAACCAACATTACTCCTCTATTGAGTGCCTCTCCCCTTTCCACACCATGACTGGCTTGATTCTGTGCAGGACTTTTTTTTTTTTTTTTTTTTTTTTTGGAGACGGGTTTCTCTGTATAGCCTTGGCTGTCCTGGAACTCACTTTGTAGACCAGGCTGGCCTCGAACTCAGAAATCCACCTGCCTCTGCCTCCAGAGTGCTGGGATTAAAGGGGTGTGCCACCACTGCCCAGCTGTGCAGGACTTTTGCAGCTAACTACAGCTGCTGTAAGTTTGTGAGTGCAACATCCATGCCATATCCTGAAGTCAACATTTTTCTGCTCCTCTTTACATTCTTCACACACTTAGATTCTTTCTGCCCCTTCTTCTTCTACCAAGCTCCCTGTGCCTTGGGTAATAAGAGATGGAGACAACTGCCCACCCACACAGCTGGGTACTTTGAGTCATCTATCCTCAGCACTGTGACCAGTTCTCCACTTTAGTCACTACCCACGGTAAAAAGATCTCCTCTTTCCAAAGCAACACAAATCTGTGGGTACAAACATATATGTTTAGTATGCACTTTGACAGCGTGACTGTTTAGTGAAATAATAACAGCCTGCCTGCTCCCCCTACAACTCCTTAAGGCCTATGATCTCCACAGTCATAAGCTTACATTACCAAGCATGACCTCTTTCCTGTGGAGCAGGCTTCCTAGTCAATCATACAGAGGTTGGTTGCCCCCGTAACCATCATGCCACTATTACAGGAGTATGCACATCTTGATAGCAGGGCAGTACTATAGCATGTAAGGTCTAGTACTGTTTGAGACATTGATATCTTTCCTCCCCAGCAGCCTGCAAATCACCCTCTGGAACTATGTAAGCTAGTTAGTAGGGAGAAAGTTTCCCAGACTATAGAGATCAACTTTTTATGCCCTTCATCCAAAGACAGTGGTGTCTGGAGTAATGGGGTCTTATCACCTAGTTGTGGTGGACAACCATGAGTGAGGAAATGGCCTGTGTTGTTTTGGTGGGCCTCTGAGATCTTCCTAATCAATGAATCATAGGGACTGATCCTCTGTCTGACATTGATATTTTCATATAATAACTTGTGTTTTCTGGGAGCAGCATCATTCTCGCATGTCCTCTCAAACTCTCCCTTTTCTTCCCAATATAGGTATATCTATAATATTTTTTAATTATCTTACACATTAGTAGACTTGCACACAGCTTCTCCATGGATCCTCAGTCATTATTTACCCACCTGCTACCCTTCTTCTGTCCCAGTCCCGCCAATTTCCACCTACACCTTTAATCCCATGTCTATCCCTCATCTTTTATGCCATTTCTGTATTAATATCCCCCCTAATTAGATTTTATCCTTAGGTGAAGAATGTAGGTCTCCACTTAGTTTTTTTTTTCAGGCTCCCTGTGTTTTTATATCGGATGTACTAGCTTATTGGTCACTTGGGCATATGTGTCCATCTATTTCTTTCATACCGTACCATGCCATTCCTCTTGCCTTATTCTTTGCTGTCTTCCCCTGTAGTCATAAAACATTTTAAGCATGTTACTTCAATTCTGTTGTCAGACAGAACTTTTGGAATTATTTTTCCAGTGCTACAGATCACAATATGTCATTCCCAATCTAAGTTTAAAATTAAGTTATTTTCTGAAAATCATAAAAATTTAATACAATATGTTTATATTTTCATCACCTATCCATATGTATGTGTATGTATAGTTTCAAAACACTTTAAACCCAAGAATATAATAATATGATTTTATTTTAAATGGTCATGAATATTCTAAATAAATTATGAGATTATGCACACACATGCATAAATATTTAATATTTCAGCAGCTCTTGCAGTAGGGACCCTCTAGCCATGATTTTATCAGTGTTGCTTGCCTGGAAAGGCTTTGTTTCATCTCTATTTTTGAAGATTAATTTTTCTGGATATGCTTTTTGGCTGGCAGGTATTTTTCTCTGTCAACACCCTCACTAAGTCTCGGTGTCTCTGGCCTCCTGCACTTTGGATGTGGGACCATTAATCTCACCATTGCCCATCTATGAAACCTGTCATTTTTTTTTCTTGCTATTTTCAAGAATTTATCTTCATCACCATCTTTGAAGCTGATTTCTTTTACCTGGCTTGGTTTTCTGATTTTCCCCCCTTCTTTGGGAGTGGTTCAGAATAGATAGATCTGTTTGCTACTCTCTTGCCTAAGGCTGAAGGATTTGAGCTGTAATTTCTTTAAATCTTTTTTTGTTCCCACACCACATTTTCTGGAGCTCTGATTACAGGTTGGGCTTCTTGGTGTGGGCCCAAAGGTCTCTGAAACTTTCTATGTTTTCTTCAATCATTTTTCTATCAGTTTCTCAGATGAAGCCATTTTTATTGATCTGTCTTAGGTTCACTGGTCCCCTTTCTGTTCCCTTCAATCTGCTGTTGAGCCATCTGGAAATTATTTCCATTTCTTTTCTGATATTGTATTTTTCACCTCTAGAACAATGATCTCATTCATATATATATATATATATATATATATATATATATATATATCCCCTACCAATTCACTTATCAACACTGCCTTCTTCTTTAACCATTTGGACTTATTTATAATATCTATACATATCAAATTCTACACTGTCACAACTCAGAAATCTTTGCCAAAGCCAACACAAGGGTATCTCTGGTTAGTTTCTATGCTTGCTTCCTTTCTTAATAGCCAGCCAGTTTCCTTTTCCTTTTTAGTGTGTGCCTACAGGATTTTGTAATTGCACATGGGTGTGTGCACATAGAGGCCAGAGGCTGATGCGGGGCATCTTCTCAGTTGCTTTCCATATTAGTTTTTGAGACAAGTTCCCTCACTGATTTGGCTAGAATGGTTGACCAGAAAGTCTCAGGTATTCCCCTGCCTCTGCCTGCTCACTGCTAGGATTACAGGCACGTGTTATTTCACCTAGCTTTTCCCCATGGGTTTCAGTGACTAAACTTGGGTCCTCATGTTTGTGTGGTGGGCATGTTGCCATTTGAGCCATCTAACCAGCTCTCCAGTTTCCTGTGTCTTTGCGTGTCTAATAGATGCTGGCAGGAAGCTCACCATTATAAGTCACATGCCATGGGTGCTCTGAAATATCTTTGGCTTTGCTAAGTGCATTTTGTCAGAGTTCATATGTAAATCCGAGGCTCACTCACCCTCTGGATACTTGCTTCTGAGGTTGCTTTTGCAGCTGCCACTTCCCTTCTCAGGACGGAAGCTTCTCCCTTCAACATGAGGACTTCATAGGTAGGATAGCAAGCTCGGTCAGGGACACAGGACTCTTGCAAACAAAACCAGTCATTTCCAGTGCTCTTTCTGCCTTCCTCTGTAAGCTCGCCATTAGAAATCAGTAAGGGATGTGGGCAGAGTGTCTCTCAGCTTGCACATCTCAGCCCATTTGTGCTCCAAGCTTACACATGTCCTCCTCGCTTTTCCAGATGTTCTGTTGCTCAGAGCTGTTGCCACATCTGCTGGCAGGGCTGTGGCTTTCACTGTAAGGAACTGCCTCAGGCACTCAGCTGCAAAGCTGTGGTCCTCACCAGATGCAAAGGCCTCCCTTCAGAACCATTCTGCGTAATTTCTGCTTTTTTTTCCCTTCCATGTGTCTTTCATGCATAACTGTGTTTGGGCTCTCTAATCATTACCTGCAGGAATTCTTGGCCTCTTCATCTTCCCTCTGTGTCTTCACGATCAGTCGATACTTCTTCATTCCTCAAGCTCTAGAATTCTGAGGTCAAGGGATGTCTTTATTGCCCCACCCTTTTGAGTTTCCTGAGGTGAGCATCTGGGGGTCATACAATCTCTTCATCTATAAATACCTCTGGCTCACAGTCATTTAAAGGTATATCTTTATCCGATATATAATTTTTAAGTTGAGAAGTGTTGATTTTTCTCCCTATCAGAACTTTCAAGGTATGCTGTTGCTCTCTGGGCATGGAATGTGAGGACCATAGGTACCATATACACAGCCATCCCCTGGGTCAGCAGATTGATCGTGGATAGACTTAGCTGGTATCTCATAACCTTGGCTGGCTGGACCTGGGGGTGGGAGGTTTTCTCCTCTGTTCCTTCCTTCTCTTGTAGCATTGTGCAGTTGGGGCCTCAGGGTTGTCTGTTTGATGGTATCATAGTGGGCAGACTTCTGCAGCCAAATGTTCCTACCTCATAGCAGCAGCAAAGTCACAGCTATCGATTTGCCAGAAGTCTTGGGACGAAACTCAGAGGCAGTGTGGTTTGCACAGGGAAGTGTGGACTGATGCTCTTGGCTCTAACAATCCAACAAGCCAGAGCCTCTTTGGAGAGTGCATGAACTTGCATCTGTGGGCATGCTTTCTCCTAGTGGGCTTGATTAGTTGCATGCTGTTAGCATCCAGGATGGTGCAACCATGCTACACTGATCCACAACTAATGCTTAGTTGCCTCGTGACACATGCTCCATGGGACCTTCCAGAAAATACAGGTTGTACATAAACTAACTAGCCTACAATGCACATAGGAGAAGCCCTTCTTCACCCAGAGCCTCAAGGTGGACAGTTGAACCCCCTCCCATGAACCAGAACCAAGGTCTTAGGGCATAGCATAAGATTCCCTATAATGTTTTGTATAGACTTTCCTGGAGATCTCACACATCATCGTCATTATCTATATCTTTTTTCTGCAGTAATTCTGCTTTCTAACACACACACATAAACATGTGATTATTAGCTCTAGACTGCTAATCTGTTTGTAGAGTGGCGACAAATACTTTAAGATCTCCTTGTAGGAACCTTCTCTCTTTTTAAGGGAGAAAGACGAAGAGGGAGCCAGGTCTCTGCAGATATGGAGGAGAGAAAGGAAAGAGGGGTGTTGGGGCACACCATCCTTCAAATGGCCAAGTATGAATTTAAATTTACAGAGTGAATGGGGTCTCGACCATGGGGGCAGGGTGCTGGGGTTGTGGCAGGCAGAAAGGGGTTCATGTGAGACTGTGGTGACTGGCTGGGTGCAGTGGCAGGGACTTCTATCCTGTGCAGGGGGCCTATCCTGCTCTCTGCTCTGGGTGCTTTCCTTATCTCAGCTTATGGTAGTTTCCCTGTGACTTGTTAGATGTTCTGTCCATATAGATTTACAGCAAAGGTTCTTAGTGTGCAAATCAACATACCCATTTCCACTGATAGCACCTACTGTGTGTGTTATGTGTGTGTGTGGGGGGGGCATGCACATGCGTGCATGTGTATATATGTGAATGGTGTGTATATGTGTGAATGGTGTGTATGTGTGTGTATGTGTGTGGTTACGACACCTGAAATCTGAGTTTCCATTCAGTGTTCAGCACCTCACAAAATATCACTAACTGGAGTCCCCTGTTGCATGTTTACACAAGGGACTCACATAGGCTTCTGCCTTCTACTTGCCTGTATTCAGTAGGAGGATCCTGGGTCCTGAGCATTCTGGGGGCCATGGCTACCCAGACTGACAGCATTTGATCTGCAACCTTGCCTGTGACTTTGATTGGTCTGTGTCAGGGGACAAGGGACCTTCTCTTTGAGCCCTCCCACTTCTGGCAAAACAACATTTGGCATGGGGAATGGGTGCAAGAACCTGGAGGTATGGCTTTGAAATTTTCCTTCTGTTTGGTCCAAATCACCCTTAGCTATCTCCATGTGTCTCTGATAAGGTATTGCACAGTGAGGATGCACACCTCACAGAGAGAGCTTGGGCTTATTTATCACAAAGGAGTGGGAGGAAAGACAGCGGTTGGATGACTTGTTCTTTGGTAAATTATGCTAGGCTCCTTGATGACAGCCCTGGCTGACCTTAGCACACCTTTTTGAGATCTTTGCAGAACAACAAAGATGTACTGTCTTGTAGCAATGCTTTATAGACAAATAGATGATTTTTAAATTCTTAATGATGATCCTATAAGAATTCCTAAAATTGTATTAGTAATTGTTAAGTTCTTTTATAATAGGACTGCTATTAAGTCCTTTCTGATATCAAAACTGCAGTGAGAACTCTGCCAGTATTCAAGTGCCACAGTTAATTGCTTCTGACATAGCAAGCAGGCATCTGTAACTTAGAGCACATTCCAAGAGGTCATAAAACAATTAACCAAACATCACAAAAAGGGAACTGAGGATAAACTATAGGTGCAAGGATGGAAGATAAACTATTGACTGGGTTCATCTATACAAAACTTGGTTTTGATCTTTAACTCTCCATGAACCTATAAAGCTAGTGACAGATGGTAAATAGTTAGCCAGACTAATTAATTACTCTTAATAGTTATACATGTAAACATTTTCTGTAGTAAACTTATTCCATTTATGATTTGAATTTATGTGTAAACTTGTTATTAACATTTACCATGTGATCATGTATTCTGAAAGATGTATAGGATGCCGAGGACAATGAGAAGAGACTGGCTCTTTTCTTAGAGAACTTTCATAGGAAACTTTTTAGAACTTAGAAAATACAGGCTAAAAACCACTTTTCAAAGTGTCCCTTTTTCTTTCTGCCATTTCAACTAGAAGGCTGGGAGTTAAAGTCTTGCAGTTCCTGCAGAGATAGAACAAAGGTTATATTATTTAATTCCCTGCCTTTAGGCTACAGGTGTTAAACACCTAAGCCAGTGGCTTTTAACCCTCAGAATGAGCAAGAAACTTTTTAGGACCTTTTAGAATTTATTAACAAGCATTCAATATAATTGGAGAGCTAGAACATCCAGAGCTAGAACATCAGACTAGTTGGAGCGCTAGAACATATTTAAAGCTACACCCAAGTCTGACTCTATGTCTCCTTTCAACTCAGGCTGGAGGGCCCCCAGCAACTTCTTCTGCTGGGTTCTTCTAGAGGCCACCAGTCTCTAGGGACAGAAAAGCAAGAGGATATTTACACAGCATCTCCAACCAGTCCTTCCAAATTTTCCAAGTTAGCCTTAAAATAGTTATTTGGCAGTGGAGCAAGCTTCCGCCTATGCATGTGCCTGAGTTGTCAAGCTACCGTTTAGCCACAGGCTGGAAGTTTCTGTAGCTCTTGCTTCCTGGAGCACTTTCTCTCTACTGGGCCAGTGAGTATTGTGCCCAAATAGCATAGACTGTAGTGCCAGAGTGGCCTATGTTATCTTATCAGAGCACCTACTCTGTCTATTATGCTTAGTTTTTGTCAACTTGACACAAACTAGAGTCACATAGGCAGGCAGCTTCCCAGACTGCCCTTCTCTGTCTCTCTTTCCAGAGGACCACACCTCCCCACCCCATGCACTGTGAACCACAGATTGGTGTCACTTAGTGTCTCTGTGACTTCCTCATGTCACATGAATCCCCTCCCTTTTTAGAATACTCTTCACTGTTCAGAATGGTGACCATGGAACTGTTGGAGGATGTATGGCTGTGTCCAAAGAAGAATCATGACAAAGACACACACCCCCATCATGCTTTTCTCAGACTAGGGGCCTCCTCTTCTCTACTCTTTGTCCATGTCCTAGCATCCAGAGCCCTGTGCAACTAGGAACTCCACACCTCTTACCAAGCTTTGCATCCTGTGGCATGGGTATCTGTGACCCTCTCCTGCCTTCCACAGGAACTCTGCTATCCACATGCTATTCACATGCCCCACGTCTTCTTTATTCAGCTCAGCGCCCGCCCCCCCCCCCCCCCGCTTCTGCTCAGTGGCCAGAAGACCATGCCATCTGCTGAGTGAAGTTTAGCTGAGATTCTCAGCCTGTGTCTCTGGTCTTGGCTCCTGGCACCAGGGTCTTGAGTAAAAACTCCCTTTCTTGTCTTGATTAATGGGAATCCCAAAAATATTTTAATACTCACTTCTGAAGCTTGGGGTTATTTTCCTCCTTATAGTCATTGACATTTTTTTTTGAAGCAGGGCTGTGCCCAAGACAGAGATTGGATCTTCAGACTGCTTTTGTCCCAGAAGAGAGTCTCCTCAGAGAAAAGCTTAAGGAAGAGAGGCAGAACTTCATCTGAGGCACCAAAAGCTGCCCCAGCATCATGGGGCCAATGGCTACCCACAGCCAGTGACGGAGACAAATTCCCTCCCTGAAGCATTGGTGGAAGGAATAAACGAATAATATTCTTTAAAGCAGAAAACAAATGTAGTTATTATTTCAGAGTAATTCTATGACCACAGGCACAAACAAAGAAATGAAATATATTTAGGATGCAGCATGTCCCTAGAGGAGTTAACTTCTGGAAGAAGGTGTGCGGGGCCACACAGTGAGATCAGCCCTTACTGCATGGAGCCAGTGCACAGGAGCTCTCAGGACACAAAACCATGATAGCTGTTCTAGCTTTAAGGGAGCACCAACACCAATGCTAAGTAAAGAGGAGTTCACTAGGTGGTTGAGTTTGGCACATGTTCTGTCTCCATGGTGGGTACCTGGCCAGGAGTGATGAGGGACCAGATCCTGTGCCTCTTTCAATAGACATGTTGCTGGGGAGTTAACTGCTATGAAGGCTGATCTGGGTGAGAAAATAGGGACAAGAGCTGAGGCAGATCGCTGAAATGGGGATGGCTGGATGTGTTAAGGTCATGATAGGCCACTGTCCTGAGATTTTGAGGTTCTGGTTTTACTGTGGAACACAGATGACCCTCTAATCTGGCCCTTCATCTCTGCAAGATGGTACATTACCACTTCACTTTAAGCCCAGTCTACTCTTCCCTACTTTTCCCAGTTTCTGCTTACCCCATGACTGACTCTGATGGGGAATTTCCACCATCATCTAAGACATGTAGGAGGGAAGAACCTATGGATGATTCTTCCGAGTGTAGTACAGAAGTCCATCTCTTCCCATCGAGTGGAGTCCTAGGTCCCCAAGATCTGGGGTCTCCATGCTAGGGACAATTTTGTGAGGATTAAGTCCCACCTCTCAGTCTGAGGAGCAGCTCAGGACAAGATCTCCATGTAGTTTTCCTTTGGATGTGAGGGTGTCTGGCAAGAGGCAGGTAAGACTCAGACAATGTAGGAAAAAAGGGTCAAGGATCTCTCTGGGTGGCAGTGGTTGTCACCTTGGGATGCTTTATTTCTGCTATCCCCTACCTTCAAGGAACACCTCTGTTCACAAGCCTCCCCTTTCACGAGATGCCACCCAAGCTGGGTGGGTTTTTGGTGATGCAATTGCCTTTGTGTTGACTATGCACCAGTTAGTAGCATCTCACCCATCTTCTGCAACCCCAGTAAACTCATTGATGCATAAAGTAGGACTTTGGTTGTATTACTTTGGTCTATTGTCAGTTCCCTATATTGGTGAATAGACATCTCCCTAGAAATGATGCCAAACAATGTGTGATTAGAGGATGGGGAAAGAGACCCTGATCTTAGTCCCAATGTTTAATTCTGAAAAATATGCCCTGTCATACTCCAGGGCAGCTTACTACAGTATACTTTTGTGAGGGAGCCTGAGGGTAGGGGCACTAGGCTGACACTTCTCGTCATGGGTACCAAAGGGATAGGAATGATTCTTGAGGCTGATGCAAGTCTCCATGTCTCGGCCACAAGATACAATCCAGATGCTTAAAGACAGACTGGCCTTGTCTACCTGCCTCTGTGGCTTTGAGGTCAATGGAGTCTCTTTGGAACAAAGCACAGGCTATCCATCCATAGCCCACCCAAGAGCCACACCTACCTGTGGTTAGTATAAGTAAAGAGGAACTGGCAAATGGCCTTGAGTGCTGACTCTAGACCTCCTCTCCAAGGGCTGCTCTTTGGAGGTCTGAGATTTCTGTGAAAGGGAGAAAGGACCCTTGAGAAGGACTCTGTCCTGGACATTATAGGCCATAAGAACTTGGGAGACAGGCAAATACATATGACAATCCATCTTCCCTTGGGCCACCTGTCTGTCTCTGGCCCACAGGGGTGAGGTAAAGCAGAAGATTATGTCTTTAATAAGCAGGGAGCCCTGCTCCTGCCTCTGGGGGATGGACAGGGACATATCCCAGGGGTGCTGAGCACCCCTGAGCAGGCCTATAATATAGTATAGGTACATACCAGGAATGGCTTCAGAGCCTATTGGTGCAAGCCCAAGAAATCCTTGGCACTTAACTCCCAGATGGTGCTTCAAGGAGGAGCTGGTGATGGTGCCAGCCTCAGGTGTTGTGAGCAGGAAGGACCCAGTGCATGGTGCCCACCTACTGTCCCCACCAGCCATGCAAACTATTCCCCTCTCCCAGGACACCACGGCCAGGGAACAAAAGCCATGATTATCAAAGGACTTTTTTTCTTTATTTTCATAATTTAGCTGAATCAACACAAAAATTGGATACTGTAAAACAAGGGGGAAATATGCTGTAACATCTTAAGTCTCCTGGTCTCTGCCCTCGGAGGTCTCTATGCTAGCTTTCAAAAGAAACAGCCAAGGGGAGGTGGGGCGGATGTTGAGGTTCAGTGGTGAAATGAGACCTCCTGCCCTGTTGACCCCCTGCAACACAGGCCACTGGAGCCTGACACTTCGGAGACAGTGGCCTTGTTTGACCACCTCCTTTGATGAGAGCCCCTCATGTCAGCTTCATCTCCCTGCCCAGGATACTAATCTCTGCATGAGTGAAGGGAGGACACATGGGTACCGGAATGGGTCTCACAGAAATGGACTTTCTTTCCTATCTTTAGCCTATGGTTGCTGGAACGGCATCTATATACTGGAGTTAAATACATTTTTTTAAATGTTTGCCTTTAGTAGTATATTACTAGCATGATAGTCATGTTAATTGGACATGTAGGTAGTATGCTGGTAGCAGAACTCAGGAAAATGAATGGGGACTGTGTCCCTTATCTGATAGCCTCTGACCCCACAGTGTAGGGCAAGCAAGGACAGTGACTCTGCTCCCCAGCTTCTCCACCCCCTCCATCCCTGCTGTCTTTGCCTCCCAATGTGGAGAACAAGGACCTTTGAAGACGAAGGGGGTCATTCACCTGGGAAGGGCAAGTTGGCCGTACATGGACTCAAGATCTATGGATGGCAAAAGGGGTTAAGAGAGAGAGGGACCAAAATCCATGACCAAAATATTGTATACGCAATGTTTACCAACACACAGACTCACAGGGGGATGTGAACTATCAGACCAAACCAAAGCAAAGAGAGACAGAGCTTCCTAGAATGGGCAGGGTCCTCTGCACCTCACCCACAGCTCTGCCCGTCCATGTCTGCTCTGAGGTCCTCCATGGCCACCCCAGAGTCTCCAGGATCACAGGGAGGCCTGGCCACAACTCTCAGGATGGTCAGACCTGCCGTCAAATGTTAAATAGGATTTTCTACAAATATACAACATATAAAAACTGTTAAATATATAACTTTAGGCTTTTGCAAAATACATTTAATGATCTCTTTCAAACAGGGTTACTTCAGTTTTCTTTAATTTGCTTTCTGGAGCTAAATGGTGTATCAGATGAGATAGCAGTCACAGGAGACCCAGCATGCTCTTGGCAAATGGTGGATTATCCAACTATCAAAAATGGAGCTGTGGAAGAGGCATGTCTAACTGGTTAAAACAGAAAGTGATTTTAGTACGATAGAGTTGGTCTAAGCACAGGGGCAAAGGGTCTGTGTCCGGGGCCCTTGCTGTCCGCTGGGGGCCGTCGCCGGCCATGCCCCTGCTGGGTCCTGCAGGTGCACCACGGTGGTGTCCTTCTGGGCAAAGCCATCCTCTTAGGGCACGCTGCAGTGTTCGTGGGGCGGGGGTCTTGGCCTCAGATGCCCTCTCCATGCTGCCTGGGCCACCAGCATGTCTGCCACTGCGCCCTCCCCTGCCCCACAATCAAACCCAGGGAACTCTTGGCAGCAGGGATGTGTCCACGTTAAAATAGATTTGCTCTTTGGTCTATTGAGTATACTGAAAGTATAAGAAAATAAAAGCGATTCAGACAGTCTGGGACAGAGGGGGTGGTGGCTTCTGCACCTGACAGTCCCCGGACCTTGCGTTGTGGCCCAGCTGGCCGGGCCACAATTTCCTTGTTCCGGTCCTCCAACTCCAGGGAGCAAGCGGCTAGTGAGGATGGATGCAGCCAGGCTCCACACACCAGGTATTGCTGATTCCAGGTACCACCCTTGACATGTGTGTCTGAGTCCCAGCCTCCTGGGTTCAGCTGGACAGACTTGAGCTCAGAGCTCCGAGGAATTGGGCTGTCTTTGTTAGGCCTCTGGGAAACAGTGGGTGGATGGGGGAGAATGAGCGGTGTCCACATAGGATGCAGGACTGTGGCTGAGGTGTAGAATTTCCAGGGAGCCACAGCCACTCCCAGGGGGCACCGCAGGGGCTGCGATTGTCAGGAGACCTGAAGAGCAAAGACAGAGAGCTGTCAGCCTCATACTGAGGTCATCCAGAGTCACATTCCCAACACACACATTCCTTCTTGCCCACCATGGGCAAGTTTAACATCTCCTGGACCAAGATTGTAGACCTGGATGTCTGGGAAGATGGGCACTCTGCATAGATTAAGCCCCAGAAGTACCACGCCCCAAGGGAGGATGCCCTCTGTTGGGAACCCAGAGGAACCTCTGTATACTCTCCAGCCTGTGTTGGCCAGAGCTGCTCTAGGTCTTTTTGGTTTCCCAAGGGTGCCTGGCACAAACTGGAATACTTAGCATGAGTACCACACTGGCACAGGGGGGCAAGCACTTCGAACCTGACCCTTTAACAGCTCTGGCAGGAGAGAAGGTACCTCACTCCCACCCTTCAGCAATCAGACCCTAGAGAGCTACAACATCTGCAGGAGTCCCATGGGATAGAAGGGAAAGGTGGAAGGTTGGTGTCTAGAAAAGCTTGTCGCCCAGGAAGAGCACTCACACAGTTCTGACCACCTTAGCAGATCACTTTGCAAGAGAGACTTGAGTTGAGACACTGATAGGTTAACAGTGGGAGGGACCACACATTGACCATGATGGTCTGGTCATACATGTACTTCTTGCCCTTTACACCTAAACCTCACTCAGTATCCTATAGACATAGGAGTCAATAGACCTCTGAGTCCACCTCCCAGTATGTCCATGCAGATTTATTAATCCTTTCCCTGTTTTTTTGTTTGTTTGTTTTTGTTTTGTTTGTGTGTGTGTGTGTGTGTGTGTGTGTGTGTGTGTGTGTGTGTGTGTTTTACCATTGCTGGTCTCTGTTGTATTAGGATGGTTGATGGGCCTTGTTTGTTGTGGCTGCCGGGTCTCAAGCTGTGACTCTAACATCGCCAGTAACAACCCAGCTCTGCCACCCCAGGAGGTGCCCTGGGACTAAGACACCACAATTCCAGAACATCAGATCCTTCCAACATGGAAACCCCCCAGGTTATGTACTCATAAAGTGGGGCCCAGCTGCTGAGTGGCCTCTCTAATCCATGTGCCATAGTAGGGGCTTCAGGGAGACAGACCATAGGTTAATGGAGGCGGCTACATTCCATTGGCTTGGCAAACTCATAGCTTTCGTCGGTCCTTTGTGTCTTCATGTACTCACCAAACGCATGGGGATAATTGCACCTGATTGTTCATATCAGTATCACTTGACAGTGTATGTAAGACCAGCTCACGGAGCATCCGCTCTCTCATCATCAGAGGCTGAGGCTGCCCCACCCTGCCTGCCTCCATGGCTTGGCAACCTTCGTGAGGGCTTCTGGGATGCTCACCCCTCTCCCACTGCTGTTGTACTGAGCTGGGATGGGATCTGTGGTCTGTGTCTGAAGCACATTTGGGAAGGTGATTGTTAGATATGAGAGGATGGTGGGGGCTGTCTGCAAACATGAGGAAACCAACAGCTGTAACCATACACATTTGTTATTCGGTGACATCTCCTTGGAAGAAAAACATACTGTTGAATTATCAGAAAGCCACTCTTCCTAGATGTGTTCTGGGGGCTGCTTTCCCACCACAATTCCATAGCAACAGCCTCTGCTCTTTCTAGAAAGGAACAATGAGCAAGGTCTTAGCATTACTCCATCTGTGCTGTAGGACAGGGTCCCCTCCCCCTACACACACATCCTAGCTGGTGTCTGTTCTCGTTCATCTTATTCTGTGAGAAACCCCTTCCACACCCTCAGCATCGTGGAAATTCTTTATGGTGAGAGACCAAGCAGGTTATGCTTAGCACTGTGTGCTCTCCCTTCCTGTACCCCAAACCTTCTGCCTGTTAGGGCATGACTGACTGTGGCAACCCCTTTTCAGAAACACAGAAGTTCTTGGCTGTTTCCTCCTGGTCCCAGGTGCCAGATCACAGAACAGGGTGTAGTAGGCCAGGCTACTCACTGGTTAGTGGGGTTGTCCCTGAGTGTGGACTGTCTAGGACATAGCTCACAAGCTGTCTCCCATGCACCCTGAGGGCTGTCCCTGCTGGCCACTCCACAGAGCCTTTGTGTTTCTGTGCTTGCCTGGGTCTGCATGATGGCTGCATATACTACGAGCACAGCATGATGGCTATACATGGATGACTCAAACAGCAGCAGCTCAGAGTTTGGGGGCTGGAGTTTGAGGGCAGCCAGACAGGACTGGCTCAAACTACAGGGAATTGCCTTGGTTTTCTTGAGACTGGTTGTTATAGTCTCAGCCTCTCCTTCACAGTTCGTTAGGACATTTGTGACCTAACGGAGCATCCACTCTCTCATCATCAGAGGCTGAGGTTGCCCCACCCTGCCTGCCTCCATGGCTTGGCAACCTTCGTGAGGGCTTCTGGGATGCTCACCCCTCTCCCACAGCTGTTGTACTGAGCTGGGATGGGATCTGTGGTCTGTGTCTGAAGCACATTTGGGAAGGTGATTGTTAGATATGAGAAGATGGTGGACATGCTAGACACGGAAGTACACTTTGCCTGGAGGGCCTTGGTTCCATCACATAGGCACAGGCCTGTTGTCACAGGTTCTGAGTGGACCTTCTCTTGGGATCCTGAGTCCTTTCTTCATTGGCTCCCTGGCCAGCCTGTGTTGGGTGGCCTCTTTGGAGTCAGCTGCTGATCTTGGCTGCTGACTGTGAGCTCAAAGCTCTTAAACTCCCACCCTCCCAGGCTCTGCTGTGTCCTGAAGCCAAGAATCCGTAATGTCACTTGTCCCTGGTCTCCTGACAGTTGGACCTGTGTCTTCCGGCTCCACCACTGCTCTAGCCTAACAAAAGAATGTTATATAACAGCGTGAGCAGTTGCATCCCCTGTTCCCCGCTCCCCAGCCTTGGGTTTGAATGATATACACGTGCTGAACTCAGGTCTAGGTTTTGAAGGAATGTCTTCTTGCTATTTGAACCAGCCTGGCAGGGTTGAACATATTCCAGAGATGTTTGCTGCTCTCAATTTGGCCGTCCCACTAGTCAAACGCTGGTCCCCAAGAATCCAGAATTCTTCCCCATAACCTCATGCTGGGAAAAGAGAAAGCTTAAAGCCTGAGCCAGACAGAGGGGACACTTCCCCACACCTGACGTTTACAACTTGTCGGGCCACCTTCAGGAAGAGACTGTGATGGGTCAAGGTTGAGTGGAACCACACATTGACCAACACTGCTTAGATATGTATAATGCTGCCCTCTACTTAAACCTTAATCTCACTTCAGGACCCCGAGGATGGATCTGAGGAGGTCATTACATCTCTTTTCTCAATGTAGTCACATTGAATAAATCAATCTTTTTTTCCTCCTTTGCTTTTCACAATTAATTAGACTGTTTAAATTGGTCCATTGAGTATAGGTAGTTGAGACTGGCTTGCTGGGCATAGGCTGTGACCCTGAGTCCAGTTCCCATTGCAGTACAAGTCGGGAGCATGTTTCATGGTGATCACAGCTCTGTGATGGACGTGGGGGTAGAGCTCCTTTGGGTTAACCGGGGTTTCCTTTCTACATCCCAACAACTGCTGTTTTGTTCCCTACCACTCGGGTGACAGCCACACAGGTCCTGGTACCACAGGTTCCCACTCGTAGGTCTGGTCTACACACAGCAAACCCATCCCACCCCAATGCACACTATTGTGATCAAAATCTTTAGTTTCATTCTTCCACATTTAAATATCCAGCTTTTCCCCCAGTGTTCTTTGCTGGAAAAAGGTTGTCTTCTTTCTAGTGTACACTCCTAGTACTTTCTGTTTAAGATCGGGCTCTGTAGCGGGTGGGTTTATTCCTGGACCCTCTATTCTATCCCAGTCCACATGCTCTTCCGCCTCTGTGGTTCTGTAGTGTAACTGAGATCAGGTCCCGTGATATCTCCAGGGTGGTTCTTTATGTTTAGGATGGCTTGAGCTTGTGGGGTGGTGGGCTCTGCAAAGAAAGCCTGGTCCCCAGTCAAGCAAAGGTATGGAATCCCGGTGACCCAATGGGTGGTGACTTCATCTGCCTGGGACTGCAGGTGTTCAGCCATGCTTCCTGGGTCCCTGGCTCCTGTCACATAGCTACAGCCTCCCACAGTCCTCTGCCCCGCAGAGAGCCACATAGGAGAAGCACCAAGCCTTCTCACATGCAAATAATATTTCCCCAAAGCTCTGAGACCAAACCAATGAGAAGTACCTGTTGTCAATCCCTGACCCACCCCAGAACTGTATATAAGAATCCTACCCAGAAGGATTAAAAGTGTGCGAGAACTAATTCATCCGACTAGTCCGCCTCTAGTTGGCCCAGCCTGACTGGACTCAGTGCAGGGCAGCATGGAGTAGCCGAGTAACCCGGAAGGTATAGCAGAGATGGTGGTGGAGCCAACTGCAGAAGCATAAACTACGGAAGCAACCTCCCCTCCCTGACCGCACTCGCTTCCCTTCGCTGGAACTCTCCCATCAGGCCGAGCCAGAGATCTCTGTGGAAAGCCTCTGGCACACAGGCCAACATGAGGTGTCTTGGTTTGTGCCTCCATATGAATTGTAGAATTCTTTTGGGACAGCTGTCATTGGAACTTCAATGGGGACTGCGCTATATCTGTGGATAGATTATGGTCATGTGGCTATTTACACAATAAATTGAAACAAACAAACAAACAAGGGCCATGTATTTATCCATGGTGGGGCTTGGGAAGCCTCTCCATCTCCTAGTGTCTTAAACATTCTTCAGTGTTGTGAAGTTATTATTGCAACACTCGCCCACATCCTTGATTAGTTTCATTACAGTAGATTTTTGAAGCTATTGTGGAAGTAAATGGTTTCCTGATTTTTCCCTCAGCATATTTGTTATTGGTAGATAGAAAGACCACTGAACTTTGTATGTTGGCTTTGTATCTTACTTGGTTGAAAAGTGTTAGCAGAACTAAAAAAATTCCTGGTTATCAGAATCTTCCACACAGAGAGTCATGCTCTCTGCAAACAGGAGAGATTTTGCCTCCTGTTTCCTGTTTTACCCCGACTACTCCTTCACTTCTCTTGCTCTTGATGCTGGCTAGATTTTTGTCAATGTGACCCAAGTTGGATTCATCTGGGAAGACAGAACTTGAATTGAGAAAATGCTTCCACCCTACTGTCCTGTGGTGAGCGTTTTCTTGATTAATGATTGACTTGGGGATGTTCAGTCCATTTTGGGTGGTCAGCCCTGGGCAGGTGGGTCCTGGGCTGTATAAGAAAGCAGGCTAAGCAAACCACAGGGAGCAAGCCCGTAAGCAGTGTTTCTCCATGGCCTCTGCTTCAGTACCTACCTGAAAGTTCCTGCCCTGACTTCCATCAGTGATGGACTGTGACCTGGACTTGAAATGGAAGCAAGCCCTTTCCACTCCAAATTGATTTTGGTCAGTGTTCAGACACAGGCATAGAAGGTAGCTGTTGGGAATTTGTTCTAGTGCTTTGTCTTGTTTTGGCTTCCAAAAAGCCAGGCTTCCAGACCTGAGGGGAGGGGGAAGGACTGGAGGGGGGCAGAATCACCATGACTCAGAGGGGGGAGGATCCGATGTAAGAGCTGCAGGAAAGAGAGCAACCAGCCATGTAAGAATTCAGAAAAATGGCCCTAGTGGCTACTCCCCCAATGGGGTCTGGGGTAGCAGAGATGAAATGTTGATTTAGCAAGTTGACTCAGGAAAGTTGGAGGAGAGAATGTATGCTAGCCGTGGGAGGATTAGAAATGCCCAATCTTTGAGCTGATCAAGGCATATCAAAATTAGCTGATATATGTGTGTCTTTCATTCGTGAATCCAGAGAGTACTTGCGTGCATGCATGCAACCCATCAGAAGCCAGAGTGGTTTAACTAATTTACCGTGACAGTAGCTAACATGCAGTTGTAGCCAAGATGTCACACACTATATTGAGCAGAGAACCTTGTTCCTTGCTCTCAGTTGTCCCACTTAATGTAATATTGGCTACATATCTGTTATCTACTGCCTTTATTGTGCTGCTGTTCGCTCTTTCTATTGATTTTCTTCATGGCTTTTGTCATGAAACTGTCAAAATCCCTTTCTGTGTCTACTGAGATGATCATGTGCTTCTGTCCTTGGATCTATTTCTGCATTGAATTACATTTGTTGATTTATGGAGATTGAACCATACATGCACCCATGGGATGCAGTTTGGTCATAGTGTTATATTTCTTGAATTCAATTTGCAAGTGTTGTATTAAGAATGTTTGCTGTGCAGTGGTGGTGCACATCTTTAATCTTAGCACTCAGGGGGCAGAGGCAGGTGGATCTCTGAGTTTGATGCCAGCCTGGTCTACTGAGAAAGTTCCAAGACAGTCAAGGCTACACAGAAAAATCCTGTCTCTCTGTTCTTCCACAGGACTTGGGTTTAATTAATACCCAACACCTACATAACAGCTCACAACTCTATATAAGTCCTGCTCCAGGGGATCCAGCGCCCTCACACATATATTCACACAGGGAAAAACACCCATTCACATAAAATAAAAATAAATAAATTATTAAAAATTATTTTAAAAGGAAGAATGTTTGCATCTATGTTCATCAGGGATATTGGCCCATACTTTTTTTTTAAATGTTATTTTAATGCTATCTTCACTTGGTTTTGTTATCAGGGCAACGATGGCTTCAAAGAATGAGTTTGGAAGTTTCCCTTCCATTTTTTGGAACCTTTTGATAGGTGTTGGTATTTTTTCTTCACAGTTTGTAAAATTTGGCCAAGTCTCCCTGTTCCGGGTCTTGATATATATGGAGATTTATTGTTGCTTTGATATCATTGTTTGTGATAGCACCCTATAAGTTGCTTATATCTTCTTGACTTAGCTTTGTTAGGTCATCTTTGAAGACATTTATCCATTTTTTCCAGACTTTACAGGTTTATTGGAATATAATTTCAAAGTGTCCCATCATGGTCCTCTGAATTTCACCGGTCTCTACTTTTACTAATTTGGGTCCATTTCAGTGTGGAAAGTCCTTTGCCAATCCTATTTAACTTTTTAAAGAAACGACTTTTTGTTAGGTTGACTTGGGATTATCTACTTTGTCTCTACTCCATGAAAGGTTGGAACAAGGAAAATAGATCCCTATCTCTCACCCTGAACAAAATCAAAGAAGAATGGATCAGAGACCTCAGCTGACCTGAAACTTCCAAATTGCTGGAGGAAAACACAGAAAAACCCTTGATGATGTGGGCACAGTATTTTTCTGAAAGAGACTGGAATTCTGCAGTGAGGTGAAAAGCTGGATTAAAAAACCTGCACAGCAATGTAAATGAGCAGTAGGGCAAAGAGGCAGACTGTACAATGGAAAGAAAGTTTTACCAACCATGTATCAGACAGATTAACATGAAAACTGAAAAACAAACAAACAAACAAACAACTAACAAATGGGCTAATGAGACGAGAAGGCAGTTTGAGTGTGCTGGATAGTTTTATGTTAACTTGACACAAGCTAAAGTCATCAGAGAGGAGGGAACCTCATTTAAGAAAGTGCCTCCATAAAATCTAGCTATAGGCAAGCCTGTAGGGCATTTTCTTAATTAGTGATTGATGGAGGAGGGCCCAGTCCATTGTGGGTGGTGCATTCACTGGGCTGGTGGTTCTGGGTCTACAAGAAAGCAGGCCAGTTAGCAGCATCTCTCCATGGCCTCTGCATCAGCTCCTGCCTCCAGGTACCTACCCTGTTTGAGTCCCTTTCCTGATTTCCTTCGATGATGAACACTGAATGGCAGTGTAAGCCAAACAAACCCTCCCCCACCACAACCTGCTTTGGCTATGGTGTGTCATTACTGAAATAGTAACCCTAAGCAAGACATGCAGCCTTCAAAGGGAGAGATGAAGTGGCCAATTTAGCCACCAGGGAAATGCAAATGAATGCTGGTATGAGATCCTGTCTCACCCCAGTTGAACAGCTATTCTGAAGGAGACAAAGAACCACAAGTGCTGGAGAGGACGCTGGAGAGGATGCTGGAGAGGAACACTTCAACACTACAGGTGGGGGCGAAAACTCGGGCAGCCACTGCAGAAGACAAGACTGGAACTACTACTCTTGGGTATTTTCCCTCGGACTCCAAGTCAACACACCTCAGAGGTGCTTTCCTCCTGGCCACAGTTAAGGCAGCACTAGTCATAATGATCAGGAAATGGAGCCAGGACTATCAGGAAATGGCACACACACACACACACACACACACACACACTCACACTCACACACACTCACACACACACACACACACACACACACACACACACACACACACACACATTCTTCACACAACTTTATTCATCCACAAAGAAAAATAAAATTGTGGCATTTGCAGGAAAATGGAGGCAACTGGAGATCACTCTGCTAACTGAAACAAGACTCGGGGGGACACATACTGCAGCTGATGAGACAGCCCAGTGGTTAAAAGCATATACTGCACATGAACAGTTAGTCTCTGAGCATCCACACCAGGGAGCTCACAACCATGTGCACCTCTAGTTCCAGGGGATCTGATGCCTCTGGCTTCCTTGGGCATCTGCGCCCCCACACACATATCCACATACAAACACACACAATTAAAAAAAATCTTAAAACAACAAAATTACATGTTTCCTCTCATATGTGGAAACTACTCTCTGATATGAAAACATCTAGCTAGGAGACATGGAAACCATAAGATGAGAGGAAGAAATCGTCAGGAGGGATGTGGGTGTGAGGGGAGGAAGGATAATGGGACAAGTTATTAGAAAACAGAGGCGGATGATTATGGAGAAAGAAGGTTATAATGAGGGAGCTTAGGAGCTAAGGAAGGAAAAGTGGGAAAAGGAATGTATAAGAATGAAGTATAATGGTTCATAGGCATGATAAACGCTCTAGTGAAACTTGTTACTTTATGTGCTAATAATTTAGAATAAAATAAATTCTTTGGTATAACAATTTAAAAACAAAACAAACGAAAGTAAGATTTAAAATATAAAGATGAGCCAAGGCAGAAGCAGGTGGATCTCTACGTTCAAGACGAGCCTGGTCTACAGCATGAGTTTCAGGACAGACGGGGCTATGGGGAAATCCTGAATCGAACAAACAAAAATCTAACCAACCATGTAGAATACAGAGATGAATCTATGTACGTTTTCAAACATAAATATAATCAGAACACACTGTATGAAACTCTGGAAGGAAAAATAAAACCTATGCAAACATAGATTGCAGAGATGGCTGAGTGGTTAAGAGCAATGGCTGCTCTTCCGGGAGACCTGGGTTTGGTTCCCAGCACCCACATGGCAGCTCACAACCATCTGAAAATCAAGGCCCTCTTCTGGCCTTCACGGACACAGCACACACATGGCGGTAGACAAACTTACAGACAGACACTCATGTACATTCAGTAAATTCTAAAAATAAGAGAGAGATGTATCAACTCAAGCAGCAGACAGAAAGACCTAGATGATGCCTAAGATCAAACCCTCCTGCTTACTGAGCCAGTGGGGGAGGGGACGAAGAGATCAGCATTGGCATTATAAAAGTGTTCTGGGCTCATTCAGTGTGCCTGGCATCCTGTGCTGATGCTGGGCTTTTCAGAGCCATAGAATAAAACACTCTGCTCTTGTTACTGAGTATCTAGTGCCTTTCTTTCTTTCTTTCTTTCTTTCTTTCTTTCTTTCTTTCTTTCTTTCTTTCTTTCTTTCTTTCTTTCTGTCTCTCTCTCTCTCTCTCTCTCTCTCTCTCTCTCTCTCTCTCTCTCTCTCTCTTAATGAAGCAAGGGCCCACATTTCATGTCACATTTAGTTTGACGAGGTAAGCTGAACCCTTGTGGTCGTCTGCTACTCAGCCACGGAACCTTTTTTTTTTTTTCTTTTTTCTTTTTTTTCTTACTGGCTCTGTGTCTCCCCAGAACAGTTACTGTAGGACAATGGTCCAAGATCTTCTGCTTTTGTTTCTATCCCACCAGATAAAGGGAAGGAACTTTCTCTTCCTTCATTTGTTTCTCTAGACAAGGTATTGAGATCCACAGGCCAGGCTGTATCACCCAACCCAGCTTCTGAGGGCTGAGTTCTGGAATTTCTCCCATGGGCTGCTCTGTCCTCTGAGACGTATTCACTAATTCTTACAGTGCACTTCTTCCAGGGAGTACTCGCTCTGGAGACTGCTTACAGCAGCAGCTTCTTCACCACTCAGCTCTGGGATCTTCTGTAATATCCAGTCACCAAAAAACAGGCACTGTGGATCTCACCTCCCTTTCTAGGCCTTGAGGAGCCTCAGATACAATACAGGGATGCCAAAGATCTCCAGAGAGACCTTGGGGCTGGCTTGTAAACCCTTCAGGGAGATGACTGTCATTCTGACAAGGCTCCTCACATACATGTTGGATTCAGAGGGACACTGAATGCTCCTTCCCAGTGAGCACTGGCTGAGGCCAATTGTGCTTCATGGTTCATGGTGTCCCCAGCTTGGATACTGCTGATGCAGCTGCTCACAAATTACAGAGGCAGTATGACAAAGATTCAAGGTCCATTTCCACATTCAACCTAGTGTTATAGGATGGCCACTGTAGGGCCTGACCTCCAAGGCCAGGACCTTTGGATTGGAACTCTGCTTAGCTAACCGCAAACCATTCTGGGATTGAATAGAAGGCAGGGTGACTGGCAAGATTCTGGGAGAGCACCCTAGTCTGCACTACACCCGACGATGGGACCACACAAAGAAGGACCTGCAAGGCTTCTCTGGGCTCATGTAGTTGGGGCTATGATGAGTTTTCAATGTCAGGCTTTGATAAAGGAGGCTAGCCAGAGGGTCTAAGAGCCAAAGATTTATGGCTGGCTGGGACCCTGCTACCATAGTTCCAAGTGTCTATGACTCATATGTCACTGACTGTCACAGTTGTCATTTCAGCAATATGCCGTCTGTGTTCCATGTGTGTGCCTACTATATCTGACTTGTAATTAGGCATGCCCAGAACTGGTTACAAATCTCACCCTCCAGGGTCCTAGACCTTTAGCTACATCAGAACTTGCTTTTCCACTCACTCTAACCTAATATCCCTCTTCCCAGCTGTCCAGCTGAACACCAGCCCCTCCTGGTCCCATATGTTCCCAGGTATGTGATGAATATCTACAATCCCTATCTATTGGGCCAGCACAGTTCAAGGTCTGCCTTTTCAGCTAAGACCCGAGACAAAATGTCCTGCATATACAGGGACAGAGAAACCTGATGCAGAGCCCAAACTGTATGGGGACAAGCAGGTGGCAGCCTAGCATCCTTCTGCTTGGTATGGACAGAAAGTCACAGGAGGCTGGACTGACAGTCTTCAGGCATCAACATATGCCAATACTCTCACAAATGTCAGACACGTTATGAGGATTATGATGTCCCGAGAGGCTGTACTCAAGGACAAAGTAAGGGCAGACCATGGAAAGAAGGTAGGTATATAGCAACGCTTAGCATATACTGAGTTATGTTTTCAGACAGTAATCTGTGGCCACCTGATGACCTGATCACTGGTGGTGACTGCTCACTAGTCCCTCTGGCCCTTCCAGGTATAGCCCAGGCTTTCAGTGCTATAGCCCTAAGATACAGCAAGGTCCAAGGGGGTGGATAATGGCAGAGTCCACATGGACCCAGAGTGTCTGCAGTTTGAGGACCTTGCAACAGGGAACACACTGTGGCACATGGCTTCTTCCATGGCCAGGAAGAGTCCCAGCACTGTCCTGCTCAGGGTTGCAGTATAGAGAGGTACCTGGACCAACAAAAAGTCCATGGTAGAGTCACCTCCACACACAAGCCCTGGAACAGTGCCATGTTGGGACATATTTCTACCATGTCATGGTGTTTGAAGGACAGCCAGCCAGACCTCAGGAATGGGCAGGAAGTCTTCCTGGCTCTACACGGCAGGCCTGCTTCTCCATTTATTTGAGCACAACATGCTAGGTTTGGGCCATGACAAACACCAACTTCCCACCCTGATAACAGGGCCCATGAGACCTTTCAGGGCCTCCTGGAGTGTTGAGATCCTGCTGGATATCAAGTTGACCTGTACATGTCCTATGAGTATCAGGCATGACTTGTGCCTGTCCACCTCCTGTTCACAGTCATCAATTTGGTCCTATACTACCTGGCCACACTTTCTGCTTCATCAACAAGATACTACAGAGGACTCTTTACCCAGATATCCACCCCTGTCAGTAGCTGAAGCAGTCCTGACAAGGTCTTCAAGCTGAACTCACGGCATGCATGTCGGAGGACCTCAGTCCACCTTGACATCATAGGTACCTGTTCACTCTGACTACAATACCCTCTTTCTTGAAGGTCAGACCTGACACCACATCAGTGGTGGTGCTGAGCATTTCCCTGACCCCATCAACACTCTAGACAGAGAGGTCATCTCTGTGCCCATATCCTAAGCTCCAGCACGTGTTGACCACAGTTCCTAGGATGATGCTGTTGTTGCTCTGTTGGACAGGAACTGAACTTAGAGGTAAAACAACCTTTGTCAGCAGAGGCGAGCCCTGTCCTAATCTAATTTCTGTTGTTGTGATAAAAGATCTGGACAAAAAACAATTTTATGGGGAAAGGCATTCTTTTGGCTTACAATTCCAGGTCACAGTTCATCGCTGTGAATATGTCAAAGCAGGAACTTAGGGCAGTGGGTCACATCACATCCACATTGAAGAGCAAAGGGAAATGAGTATCCAATGCCCAATTACTTGTACTTAGCTTAATTTCCCCTCGTATAGAGTTCAGAACTCGGTTTCTAGGGAGTAGTACTGCCCATAGTCGACAGGATCTTTCCACACCAATTACCTGTTTTAATACAATCCCCTATAGACACAACCATAAGCAAACCCAATGTAGACGACTTATCATGGAGACTCCTCAGATGATTCTAGGTTGTGTCAAGTTGACAAGACCAATAGTCACAAGCCCAGTCATCAGGCCTTCTTAATGAGGAGCACTATGGGACTCCAGGGACTGGCACCTATGTCACTCATCCTGGCATAGGAGTCCCAGGTTCAAGATTCATGAGACTTCCCTCTATAACCAGTCTAGGCAGAGTGATGGCTCCATGCTCCCACCTGAGCAGAATATTTTGGTTTAGTCAGAGCCACCTCAAGGGTGTGGGTTGCTGTTGTCTTCATGATGCGAGGCTGTTCTGGGTTTTTAGACCTGAACACTGATGGTAATATCTCTAAGAATGATTCTAGTGAATCTTGAGGCTGTTGATTTGGAACAGTCAACTCATGCAAGATGGAGCTTGCAGCTCCTTTCTGAGTGAAGGATAACAGTGTGGTGACATATGGACATGGCTCCTATCAAAGGACATGACTTGGGCACTTCTATGGCCTCAGGGCTGGTGAGAGTGCTGCAGCTGATCACCCTCTCTAACTTGACAACAAGGTTTGCCTTCGATATGCCCACAGCAAAAGCACCATGCAAAAACAAGCTTTCTGCTCTGCCATGAGTCTGACTTGGGCTATCCTCATTAAGAGTTTCATGAGCCAATGTGGTGAGGGTGTGTCTGTCTCATGAAGGTGCACGTTGCTTTGAGAGGAAGACCCCACGGGAAGTCCCTGTAAAATCAGGAAGGCACAAGGAGTGGAATTCGGCAGCAGCCGATTCCCTGCGATCTCATTTCTTTTCTGGATTGTTCCATCTCCTGAAGGAAAACAGAACTCATAAGGAGCCGAGGTTTGACACCTGTCAAGCCTCAGATCCACAGAGAACTGACAGAGTTTGTGATTCAATTGAAAAATCATAAAACATGAGTTGACCATGGGGGCACATGCTTTTTATTGCAGCAATCACAAAACACCAGAAGGATGGACCAAGGTGTGTTTGTCTCAGACACCCAGTGAGAGCTCTGGAGAGTGGGGAATCAGGATGTTCAGGACCCTGACCAACTCAGACCTTTTGTTTATGTCTGGATGATAGAGCACATCTGGCCACGCTGGCAGCAGCATCTCCTTTGGCATTGAGTTCTGCTGGTGTCCACCCACGCCTTGTCTAGCCTTAGCCCAAATTCACAGCTTATTTGAATCTAAGACAGCAGTTTTCAACCTGTGGGTCTTGAACCCTTGGTGGTGGGGTCACATATCAGATATTTAGCAAAATTACAGATATGAGTAGCAATGAAAATCATTTTATGGTTGGAGGTAATAATTTATGACCCAAGAGAGAAAGACCAAAGTAAGAAGCCACCAGAAGCAAGCAGAAGCAAGCAGCTGTCAGGTGGCACTTCTCCAGACCATTTCCTGCAGTGCTAGTGCCCAGAGGCACTTCTGGGACAATTTGATGCTGGCTCAAGGGCTGTACTAAAGGGTTGCAGCATTAGGAAGGTTGAGAACCACAGGTCTGAGGCATCAAGTCCCAATACCATGGTGACCACCGGGCTTCAGAGATGAGAACCAGTATATCTTTTTATGACCTTCCTAATCTTTTCTGGCTCCCTCTTACTTTGTTCTTGATGATCTGAGCTACCTGACACACAACAGGGCCAAGGGTAGCCTCTTTCCCAGGGCAGTGCGTACCTTCTAGGCTCAGTGCTGTGCTGCAGATTGTTTTTTGGCTTCCTTATACCTCTGTTTCCCCAGGTCCAAACATATCTACATCATCAGTTACTAAAGAACCAGAAGGTGGTAGCCCATGTTGAAAAAGACAATAGGTAATGTTCTGAAATGTCTCTGTCCCTCCTAACATTCTGGAGTGTCTCTGCTACACTTGATGTTCTGGGGTGTCTCTTCTCTGGCGACTCTTGCAGTCTTGGGGCACTTAATAGGGAGTCCAGCCTTCAAACCTTCATGGCCAAGTGGATCCACTCTAGACTTGCTAGCATTTTATTAACATCTGGGAGAGCAGTAATTGCCAGTTGGCAAAAGACCATTGTCTCCAAAAGAGAAGTCTGCCTTCCTCCAGAGGCACCATGTCCTGATGGGATACCAAACAGAGAGTTCTATACCCACCACTGTGACTTAGCTCCAGAGAACATGCATTGGGCTACATGAATGCTTTAGTGGGATGAGGGCAAGAAAGGTCAGCCTGCAACCTGCCCTGCTCATTTGACCCAGGGGAGAAAGACCAAAGTAAGAAGCCACCAGACGCAAGCAGCTGTTAGGTGGCACTTCTCCAGACCATTTCCTGCAGTGCTAGTACCCAGACGCACTTCTGGGGCAACAGTTTGACTGTGGGCTCAAGACAACAGAGCCACTGAGTAGGCATGAGATCATTTTGAAATCGTGTAGACTCTAGCTCAGCACTCACAATGACTGTAGTGGACTTGAAAGGGCACATGGCAACAGGGACTGCTTTACCTCAAAATAATAGGATAGGCATTTGCTGAAAATGGTAACAGGGCTCATTCAAAGGCCCTGGGTTGTTTCTGAAGTCAACACACAGGAATATGGGGTACCATGTGCACTTTGATAGTATGCTAACAACTGGATGAGGGTTCTGATGGGTCACTGTAGACAGCAAAGATGTTTCCTGCACAATGAACCTTCACAGTGACAGAACTGAGTATGGAGTCATTTGTACTTAGATTCAAAGCATCCCGGATACCATCTCTGGCTGATGGTGGTTTCAGGAACACCATGGAGCTACCTCCTGCCCTTCCAGGCTGGTTGAGAATGCAGCGGGACACTCATGGTTTGTGAGAGAGTTAGGTCAGCTCTGTATTTTCAGACAGGTGTTTAAGGTAGTTAGCGTAAGTAAGCTGGGCTCTAATGCTTAGGGCTACCTAAATAGAAATTCCCCAACATACAGTAGCAGAAGCAACTGCAGGTTTCAGGAAAGGCACTGGGCTTAGGAAAGGCACTGCCTCCCACTCCCAGGACTGCTCTACCAGTTCTCCAAAGGTGGAGCTACACCATAGCCAGCTTTGCTTTGAGTCCAGTGGAGACCTACAGTAAGCAGCATCACCCTGCCACCTGAGGGCCAGCACTCATCTGCAGGACATAAAGCTCCTCTCTCAGGAAGTGCCAGTGACCGAGGGTTATCTCAGAATAGCCTTTCTCAACAACCAAAGACAGGCGCTCTGGAGATTGACCAAGACCCAGGGCCACCACTCTGTAGGCAGAACTCAGTATAGGTCTGCAGCCTCTAACTGCCCAATGGCAAACGGCAGCCCTGATAAAATTAGCAAGTAACGTCTCCACACACTTATAAAAATGGGGTGTGATCACTGAAGCAGTACAGAGCCCACCGGGACTCAGAGCTATGTTCAGGAATCGTAGGAGGCCCAGAGGAAGGCCTTGGGCTTGCTCGAGGAATCTGCCCACAGTTATTCATCCTTCCATCAAATATTTATTGATCTTCCATAAACAAACTCCTTAATAAGGAGAGAACCAGAGAGGAGTGGAGGCTGATTCTCTTCTCAGGGAGAGGGCTCTTTATGTGCAGCTAGTCTTGGAGACAAGCTGAGGTTGTGTGGATGTCAGAACGCCACCTGGGCCCTCATGTCTCTGTGACTGTACACAGAGATTGCACCAGATTACTCTTGGTACCCTCTAGAGGGATGACCTGTCTACCCCTGATCTTGTTGGTTCTAGCAGATGTAATCAAGGCTAGATATAGTCCCACTGGATTATGGAGGACCCTAACCTAATGACTGGTGTTGTTACAAGGGTAGAATTCAAGGTTTGAACACAGATCTAGACAGGACAGTTAGAAACAGCTTCATAAAGCCAGAGGCAGAGACTGAGATGGTGCAGTCATGAGCCAATGAATGTTATGGCCACCAGAGCCTGGGCAAGATGGGAAGGGTCTTCCTCCCCAGAGGCTACTAAGGGAGTTAGCTCTGTGTACACCCTCATCTCAGAGGAGTTTTGCATTTAGAGCTGTTACAAGATAAGTTTCAGCTGTTAGGAGCCATCTATCCATCTGTGCCAAATGGGTCTCCCACATTATCACTATATGAATCCCACAAAACCAGGCAGGACTCAAGTGCTACAGGCCCTTGCATCTGAGACGAGTTGGGGTGTTGCTGCTAGATTAGATTAGCATTGACCACCTCAGGGTCTCTATGTAGTATCTTGAAGATGGGTCAACGGTTATGTTTGGCTGAGACTGAAGCCCAGCAGGCAGGATGCTCAGAGTAGTAGTTGTCAACCTGTGGGTCAAACACCAACACCAACACCAACAAAACACCCAGAGCCAGATGGTTTTAGCACAGAATTCCACCAGACTTTCAAAGAGGAGTTAAAACCAATGCTCCTCAAATTATTCTATAGAACGGAAACAAAGAAACATTGCTAAATTCATTTTATGAGGCTCCAGTCACCTGCTACACAAACCACACAAAGACTCAGCAAAGAAAAAGAATTACAGATCAATTTTCCTCATGAACATTAATGCAAGAATACTCAATAAAATTATCACAAACTGAATCCAAGATCACATCAAAAAGATCATCCACTATGATCAAATAGGCTTCATCCCAGGGATGCAGGGATGTCTTAACATATGGAAATCTGTCAATATAACCCACCACATAAACAAACCGAAAGCAACACACACACACACACACACACACACACACACACACACACACACAAACACACACACACACGTGCACGATGATGAAAAAGTCTTTGACAAAATCCAACTCTTCTTTATGATAAAAGTCTTGGAGAGATCAGGGACACAAGGGACACACTTAGACATAATAAACCCAACAACATACAGCAAGCCTACAGACAGCATCATAAAATTAACTGGAGAGAAACTTAAAGCAATTCCATTAAAATTGGGAATAAAACAAGGCTCTTTATTCTCTCCATATCTGCTCAATATAGTACTAGAAGTTCTATCTGGAACAATAAGACAACTAAAGGAGATCAAGGGGATACAAGTTGGAAAGGGAGACGTCAAAGCATCACTATTTACAGATGATATGATAGTGTACATAAGTGACCCCAAATGTTCTACCAGGGAGCATCTATGGCTGATAAACACCTTTAGGAAAGTGGTTGGATATAAGATTAACTAAAAACAAAACAAAACAACCAAAACCAAAAAACAACAAAACCCCAAAACAAACCAATCAGACAAAAAAACAAAAACAAATAAAACCAAAAATTCCATAGCAGATTCTATGGAAAAATATTGGCATTGTGTGTGTGTGAATGTACCTGTGAATAAAAGCAGGCGTGATGCATGTGTGTGCACATATGGGAGTAGTATGTACATATATGTAATTGCAAGTACGATATATACATGTATGGATCATGTGTGTATGCAGTCCATGTGCCTGTGTGTACACATATAACTGAGATAGTACACATACATGCATTTGAGTGAGGTATGTGTATGAATGTGTATGTTTTGGGGGGCGTATATCTGTGTACATGCAGTTATAGTGTATACTAGCTAGAGAAGCCATCTGGCAGTGGGACCCTATGACCACAGAGGCATGCCAAGAAGAGTTGTTAAGTCTGTGGATTCGTTACTCGGCAATAGAGAACTAATCCACCCAGCTCATGAGGAGCTAGCTTCTTACATTTTAAATTGGAATAATGATGTTAGGTGTGAGCATAGTGAGCTGTCACACCCCTAACTTTAGCCTCCTATCCCACTTAATTGACTGTCAGCAGTGAAGATGGTACCTGGTGAGGCCTGTGGGCCTGACATCTTTCCTCACAGGATCCACAGCAAAGGATCTTGGAGGGACAGAGGTAGAGGCTGAGGCACTCTGCATACCTCCAGGAGTACAGATCCTTATGGGAGCTAAGACAGGGTCTTAAGGGCAGGTATCTGGCTCACCTTTGCTATCTTGGATCTTGAGTCACAGGTTCAAGAATAAAAGCTTCCAGCCCAGTGGTGAGCCTGGGGATAAAGGATGGTGGGAAATGTCTTCTGATATCTGTGGCCCCATGAGTTTGCTGAGCCTACAATCCACAGTCGTATAGCTGGGATCTGTGTACCTCACTGAGAGAGCTATACCTCAACCTACAGAGGGGCCAGTCAACTGAGGTGCCCTGTTCTTCTAAGAGTTGAGTTGACAGTAAGCACTATGCTCCAGGCCTTTAGTTCACATGCCTTCCTAAATGAGAACCCCTGCCTCTGCAACACTCCAGAAGGGAACTCAGTTTCCCCAGTAGGCAGAGCTGGTGAACTTTGATATCAGGCCACTTATAGATCCAGCATGACCTACCTATTGTCCCTCCTATTAGCCTGATCTTCACGGAATCTTGGGTACCGGAGAAGCAGGTTTTTCTCCTCTGTTTCAGGATGGATGGAGACCATAAGCAGGCCCTTCATGGTGATGTGGGCCTTGGTCACTATAGGCGGAAACCATTTTCCCCACCACTTACTCTTACACACTCCCACCTTGACTATGGAGTAAGGTTCCAGCCTCAGTAGTAACCATAGAGTGAGAGGATGGGGCAGAGCTTTCCCTGGGGCACATGCTTTCCATGTGATCCGATGCTGTACCTGCAGTGATATATGGACTCATCTCCATCTTATGCCTCAGGAGGTAATCAGCCACACCCTGGACTAGGTCAGGTTCCAACCTCCCCACACCTTGATACCTTTGAAATGGCACAAGGGGCCTTGACAAGTGAAGGACATGCGTCATGACTTGGCCTCTTACCCTTCGGTCTGCAGCCATGATGCAACTCTGCCTCTCCTGTCTCTGCTGGAACAGAGCCTGTGTAACACCTGGTCCCTCTGTCAGTCCTGAAAACAAGACTCAGCCAACATCACTGAGGGCTACTGAGGCTGCTCAGCTGTTAGCTGGCCAGACTTATGAACCCTAAGACCAATGGTGACAGAACTAGAATCAGACATGCCTCCTGTAAGGCACCTTGGTGCCCACCACTGTAGCCAAACCCTCCTCAGTTACATGGTCACTCTGCTTCTATAGTCTGCCATCAACGTGACCACTTTCCAAGGGTCCTTCTCATATCCCTTTCTATGCAGGACGGCCACTAGGGGTGGTACGGCCACCTCTTTGTGGCTAGATTCCAGGGTCCTGAGCAGAACACAAGGTGGAAAAGAGATGTTATGATCCCATCAAGCTGGTCTCCACCACACTGCAGGGCATCAGAAGAGGGCTTCTGAGGTCAGGCTGGTGAGATGATGCAGGGAGAATTTCCATGGATGGAAGACACAACATCTGTATGCCCACTGTAGCTGTTTCCCTGAGACACTGTTAAGTATCTCATGATATTTAATCATGAGTCCTTTTAAACCAATGGATTTTAGTATAGTCACAGGGCCAGGCAATCACTCCATAGTCTGATTTAGCTTAATTTTGTCTCCTCAATGAGACAGCACACCATCAGCCATTACCCATTTCCCTATCTTTGTGGTCTGCTCAAACTGGACATTTTATAGAGGCAGAGGCATTCAGTAGTATGTTTTAGTTAGGGTTTCATTGCTGTGAAGAGGCACCATGACCAAGGCAACTCTTATAAAGGATAACATTTAATTGGAGCTGGCTTACAGGTTCAGATGTCCAGCCCATTATCATTACGGCAGACAGCATGGCAGAATCCAGGCAGGCAAGGTGCAGGTGGAGCCAAGAGTTCTGCATCCGGATCTGAAGGCCACAGAGGTTTTCTTCCTCAGTGGGTGGACCTTGAGCATAAGACTTCAAAAGCCACCTGATGCACTTCTAACAAGGCCATACCTACTCCATCAAGACCACACCTCCTAATAGTGCCAAGTATATTCAATCCACCACACAGTACTCAGTGTGAGGTGCGAGATGTACCACATGGGAGCAAGCATCAGCAGCCAATCTTCTTCACAGCTGCCGTTACTTACTCACCAGCCACTGATGGACACCTGACCGTCTCCATCTGTTGGCTCTTTCAACAATGCCTCGATGAGTAAGTGTGCACATGTGTGGACAGCTACTCCTCTTTTGTGGGTAGAAAGACATAAGGAGGGGACCTTTGGATCCTGTGCCAACTCTAGGCTAGAGCAATGGCTATATGGGTTCCAAGTACCATAAGCACTTGTGGTTATCCAGATGGATATTGCCCATTTGCCTTCCAAAAGAATGATGGGCTTTTATCTACTAGTATCTTCCAGAAGGTCATAGAGGTCGTTGGAAGGAAATAGAACCAACCGTAATGTCCCGATGACTGATGCCTCGTTTGTCTTTTGATCAGCTATTGTCTGAGAAGAATCTCCGCATTTCTTGTGCATTCCTGCCGTGTATTGTGGGAATTCGCTATTCACATACCTTACCCCTTTTCCTCTGGGGAACTGTCTTTGGACCACATGGTAAGCCTGCTTGTCAGCTGTTCCAACCCATCTCAAGATTACCACGGCTCTTCCTGTGATTTTTTTTTAAAGCTTTATGATGGGTTACAGATCAAAATGTTTTCAGTAGAACATATATTTGGCACACTGATTGTTTTGAGGGGGAGGGAGGAGTGAGTTAAACCAAGGTTGCTATACATTGTAGACATATGATCTGCTATGGACTTGTACCTTCAGCCCATAGGTTCCTCTCCCCAGGATATAGGTTTGTGGTACTTGCAATGCTTGGCAGCTGCAGTGTGTAAGCCATGCCACAGAGCCAGGCTGCAGGAGAGGTCGGGTGCACTCATGCATCTGCCGCTTGTAGTACTTCCTGCATTCATAGGGAACACTGCAGCTCACCGTCTCAGGGAGCATGCACTGTGGGTATGGATTGATTTTGCAGGCTGGGTTTGAACTTGCAGCCTCTTCCTCCCTCTGAACTTACTTCAGCGCTCATCTGTGCTTTGTCTTTACCACCTCTGTCTCATTCCATTCTGCAGTCCCTAGGGAATTTCAGCTGGGACACAGTATGCGGTAAGGATCCAACCTGACTTTTCCTGAAAATACTAAGATTCTCCCTGCAATCGCTGATGCTCTGAACCACGGATGTGCCCCAGATACAATTCTTAGGAACCCTTCGCTCCATTTCAGGGACATATGGTTTGTTCCATGGCTGAGGAAACAGTGATAACAAACACTAACCACTGCCAGGCTTTAATTAAGAACCTGGGACTTGGTCTACATGATTTTCACCTCATCTCATGAGGGCCAGTGGCAGAAGCCAGGGCTCAGGCCTGGCTGGAGTCTCAAGCTCAGAACCAGGTACCCACACATAACCTTTGGGTCATGTGTGACCTTTGGGTCCATGCCAACTTTGAAGTCACATGTCTTCTGTGGCAGGGCAAGGACATGTATCCCCCTCTGACTGAACTACAGTGATAAAGTGTAAAACCCTTTGTAAAGTCTCAAGGGATTTCCTCGAACACTTAATGGGAGTAACAGCATCAGATGTGTGAGTGAGCACAAGTGAGCCCTTCCATGGCTTTAGCTAAAACTGGAGCAGCTGGGTCTGGTCTATGGATTGCTGCTTGTCAAACACTATAGGGTGTGTATGGGCACATAACCCTCCAAACTAAATACAGTGGTAGTAGGTCCAATCTATTACTTCTGAAGCATTGAGCTGAGTTTCTGATGCTCATTAAGGTTTCATTTCTCATCTCACATATTCACGGCCTTGGGTCTGGTTTTCAAGAATGTCCAATGAGTGATCAGAGGTGGTGGCCTAAGCTCCTACCTAAATGGCTTCCCTCCAGGCCTGTACCTGCCTGCGGGACAATTGATACCTCTGGTTTTACATGGACACAGCACAAGGCAAGACCCACTCTGAGGCCATTGGTGCTGTTCAGTTGCATTTCACTATTTACCAGTGTAATTACTCTGTGCCTGCTGCCTTTCAGGTACATTGGCTACAGGGGAAACTCCATTTTTTTTTTTTTTTTTTGGATACAAGTTATTGCGGTCTTTTATACTACGTGAATTTGAAATATTAAAGTATAACTTCATCCCTCCTATAAGCCCTACTTTGTGGCCACTGGCTTTGTCTTACTTTTCAAAGACTGCAGAGTCCAGGATATGGTGGTTTCTTATAGGTGCCACTGGCAAAGGCATGCTTGGGGCAGGAACCCAGATGTGTCTACAGTGCCTCAGGGAGCTGAGAACTCAGGCCCCAAGGGTACTCAGCTGGGTGAGTCCTATGCCCAGCATAGCCGAGTCACCAGCCTCAGACCTTGCAGAGACGAGTGCTGTTGCCTTTCCATTCTCGAGGACACACCTGCAATCAGGACTTCCAAGGCTCCCAAATAAGCCCGGGAGTTTCTCATGTGTCTCAGTATTTAGGTGGAAGAGCCTGCATGCTAAACGTGCCCATCAAACTCCCTCATCCTAGAAGGTTTCCAGGAGAATAACATTTCTCCCCATTCTGTTATATGTTTAGTAATTTTCTGCACAGAAAACACAAAACAAAACAAAACAAAAAAAAACCCCAAAAACCAAAACCCATGCACGCATCCAAAGCCCCGGGATCCTGACGACTGTGGCGGAAGCTCCTGAGTGTATAAACAGTCTAAGTGCGAGCCTGACATCCTCTCCCTAAATTTACTTTCGGGCCTTAAAAATGTGGGCTAAATGGAGGTTAAAAAAATCATGTCTATATAAGATTATCAAAGGTAGAGCAACCAATTCCAGGTGTTTCTTTTTAGGCTAATTAATTTTGATGCTTTTTTTTTCTTTCCTTGGAGAGTGGTTATTTATTTTAAATTAATTAATTAGTTAATTAATTTTTAAAACACTTTTCATTGTTTCTGATTTGTAACGATACCCCCCACTCACACCAGAACATTGTTTACTGGGCACACTGAGTTCTTTCTACTTCATCTTAAATGGGACCTGAATTCCATGGGTGACTGCCCAACATACTGCCCAGTTCAGACATCACATCAGGTGATGACTCACTTGTGGCACCAACCCTGGGGGTAGCATCTTGCTTGTTCTATCCGCACACAGATGGAGGCCCTGAGAGCCAGGTCACCTCTGAGTTAGACTGTGAACTGCTGCATGGCAACTTGGTTTCAACTCTCTGTGGCCTTAAGGAAGCACAGCTCCTGGTTTAGTTTGGAAGGAAGGCTGGCACACCTCTTCTGTCTAGGATGATATTTTTGTGGAGATTTTGAAAATAACACATTAGCAACATCCTTGTTCATACACCAGTTTCCACAGGTAATGGCAAAAGCCTCTGTGGGAAGGTGTGCTTCACAGGACCTAGGCCCTGCTTCTCCCTACTCCAGCTCTTTCTGGCAATTATTCAGACCTAACAGATGCACATAACTCTCAGATTCAAAGCCCAGTGTTATCTCAACTTCAATTCTGTTCATTCCATCTGCAATCATGTTACCTCATCTGTGTCCCTGGCATGCTTGTCATCTGTGGAGGTCCCAGATATTACTCTTTATTTTCACTTCATTGAACTACAATGCACAAGCAAATATATGTCATGAACTAACTGTACTGATATATGACATCATAATGTTCCAATTTCTTATATCTCACTTTTTGTTTTCCTTTCGTTTCCATAACTTGGTATAACTTTATCTTCACCTTAAACTCTTCCTGTGTTGCTTAGAGTGCCTTTGGACAGCTCTGGACCATTGCTATCTTGAACAACTGACCTGGACAGTCTTTGCTTTTTAAATAGAGACAACTGGTCCATTTACATGTACTGTTTTTACAGGCAAGGTTCCTGCCATACGTAATGCTCTGTAATGGCTTCTGGCTACCCTTCTCTCCTGGATCCACTCATTTTGCACATCTCCTCTGATCCTTTTTTGCTTCTTTTATTTGTGGTGCTTTATCAGAAAACAGGCTTAGTTCTATTGGTATTTTTAATGCCAATAAAATCAAGGAGTCCATTTCCCAAAGGACAGAAGCCATCCTGGAAACCTTTGACCACAAAGAGGAATGATCCTGCACTGAGGATGGGCTGGCGTGATCCTTCCCACACTGCTGCTGGTTGTTCTCTGGCCATCCTTAATCAACCACAGGTGACACTAAAGCATCATTTACATAAGGGGAGCTTTGCATAAGTCAGAGCAAATCAAGGAGCAGGAATGGGAGTTTGCATGCAACTGTGTAGCAACGGGGTGGCTTCAGGCTGGAGATCTTCCTGCCTCGGTTTCCTTAGTGCTGGGGTTTTAGGTATGTGTCCATCATGGCCTGTGACTGGCGTCAGTGGTGGGCATCAGTCTTCCCTCACGTGAACTTTTTCATCTCCTGATTTCCGAGTCTCGCTTTATTGATCTTTTATTCACCTTTGTGGGAACACTATGTGGGGTTATACATTCCCAGTCATGGAAACTGCTCCTAGTTACTACCTTTGTCCAAAGCAATTAGAAATAAGGCTGAGTCCACGAGGGAGATTGTGTTTTGGCCTATCTCGGTGAAAGTCCTCTCATCTTCTGGCTTCAGGTATCCCTGGGCTCACAAGACTCTGTCTGCGTTGGTTCTGTGAATCTCGCTCTTCCATCTTCCCTTTCTTCAGTGTCATCTAAACAGCTGTCACACAGGTTTCCTTCATTCATCCAAGCCAGGCATGTCCTGTGATGGCAGATCCAGTTGAGTTCCTGCCCTAGCTGGGACTTACTTCTGCCTGGGGGTGAGGGGTGGGGTGGGGATAGAGTGTTTCTTTCTAACACCATACTTCAGCCATAGGCTCATCTTTTTACTTCCTGATGTCAGGGTTCTCCCAGGCAGCACCCCTACTCTCAGGCTCTTTGTCTCTTCTCTGGCCTCCAAATCTGCCACCTCCCCATTTCGTTCCACTTTGCTGTTTCCCGTCTTTAATATTGCTCTCACGAAGTCGTTTCCATTTTCTGTGGTGACAATTCTATTATTTGTAGCTTCCGATACACATTTGAATTCTGCTCTTAGGTCCTCAGTGTTTTTTGCATGTGCTACAAGTCTCTGTGGGAAAGCATAAGGGCCTGTCTTTAGTCCAGGCTCTTCTCTGCCACGCTATCCTGGAATAACAGACATGGCCATGTTCAACTCCGGAGTCTCCAGCCAACACCTGAGGCCACCAGTGTGAGCCCAGTGGGCTGCTCCAGGGTTGCCTGGGCCTCTCTTCTGGTCACACTTCTCATAGATGGAGCTCAATTCACCAAGCTCCAGTCTATGGCCCGAGTCCACCAGACAGAGAGCAAAGCTGCCCTACATTCCAAGAAGGCTTGGCTGCCAAGTCTTCAGACTCTCTCTGCTCCCTTGGGTATGGACTGCTGTGTCCTCTTCCAGGCTGGACCTGGGTATACACTGGGAAATGTAAAGAAACACTTCTCGTCATGTGATCACCAACAGGTTCTTGCTAGTCAGAGGTGGCCTCAGGGTAGGGTTCTTGCTATTACAAGGTTGGGTTCTGCTTCAGCTCTGTAGTTTCACTTCCTTCAGAGGTCAGAGAGCAGATAGGATGACCACAGACTCTGAGCTCTTTGTTTCTGCTCCACACAGGAGGCTCTGCCCACCACATAAGTATTGCCAGCGAGCTCTCTTGAGCCCACCATTGCTCCACTTGCTGGAGCAGGGTTCCTGTGCCATGTCATCCACTTTCCTGTCACCTCCATCCTCACGTGTCCCAATACTAAGCCCACTAAGAGGAAGATGTCCTAAGGTTCTTTTGTACTGTGACTAATTGTCAAAGCATGGTTCAGAGGTGACATGGGCTGTTGGCTCTTCTGAGGAGCTCAAGGACATCTGACATGGGGAGTCTCTTCTTACTCTTAAGGCTTGACAATATTTTGAGTTCTTATTTCAAACCTCCTTGCTAACTGGAAGCTGGGCAGAAGATGAAGCTGGCATGTTGAGTCCAACCACGACATTAATTTACAAATCATGGCTGCATCTCCAAGGGCTTAAGATTCCTCTCCCTCTAGTTACTGAGAAGTCCCACTTCTCCCATAGTGAAAAAATAAATTCCAGGCTCTCTCACCTCATCTTTGAAAACTAACCTACCATTTGGCTTCATGCCCTGTGAGATGGCCATGTATACATAGAGCAGATCCAACCAGATCCAAACAACACGCTGGAGAGATACAGGTACACAAAGAGTAGTCTGACCATTCCCAATGCATGAATGCTATCACATCAAGAGAAGGCTTCCCAGAAGAGGCTCCTTCATCCTACACAGCCACTGGGATGGGAGCATCCGAGAATATGTGGGGTGTAAAAGGGTAATAACCTTCCCTACCGAGATTCCTCATGTCTCAGAAGCCTTTTCCTTCTACCTTTCCTTTCTTATCCCAGTAACTGGAGAGGAGAGCTAAGGGAACCCTCCTGCCTTCTCCAGACAAGAAAACCAAGGCTTAGGAAGCCCAACTGCCACCAGACACCTACCCAGAGACATAGAAGTGTCAGTTCCCCAGGCTATGAATGTCTGAGTCTGACCTAGAAGGGTCATCAGTCCCAGAACAGGGCTCTTCTCTTAAAATGTGCCTAGGTGTTATTATGTATGCTGCAGGCTAAGGCTGAGATTTATGTTCCAGTGCAGGGGATGGGGCATTTATGGGGGAGATCTGCAAAGTCATCTATGCTGTTGCTGCTGCTGCTGGGGCTTGGGCAGAGGCTGTCCTAGGACTTGATGCACCTGCTGAGTGTCTGACTTAACAGAGTTGACATTTAAACCAATGTGGATAGAGGCACAAATCCCTCAATCTCATTTTTAAAGATATATCACAAACACTATTGGTGTTTTATGTCAAGTTAGAATAATCTGAAAGGAGGGAAAAGCCTTCATAAGATCAGGCTGTAGGGCATTTTATTAATTAGTGATTGATGGGGAAAGTCTCAGTCCATTGTGGGAGGTACCCCCCCCCCCCCCGGGAAGGTGGTCCTGGGTTCTATAAGAAAGCAGGCTGAGCAAGCCATGGGGTGCAAGCCAGTAAGCAGCACCCTCCATGGCCTCTGAATCAGCTCCTGCCTCTAGGTTCCTACCCTGTTTGAGTTCCTGTTCTGACTTCCTTTGATAATGTGACAGCTATTGTTGGTTGTCAACTTGACTATACCTAGAATGAACTACAATCCAGAAATGAAGGGCATGCCTCTGATCTGCATCTTGAGGCAGGAAGCCATATGCCTTTAATCCAGATCTTGAGGTGGGAAGACACACCTTTAATCTGGGCCACACCCTCTCCTGGAAGCCTATATAACCACAATAGAAAGAAGGAAGGTTTTGTTCTTCGTTATCTTGCCCCTGCCTTGCTAGCACATCCATTCCTTCACTTGGCATTGGAGCCTACTTCTTCAGGATTCCAGCATATACAGAAGACTGGCTGAGACATCCAGCCTTGTGGGACTGAGCAACTACTAGATTCTTAAACTTTCTGCTCATAGCTAGCTATTGTTAGATTAATTGGACTGCAGCCTGTAAGCCGTTGTAATTCCATTTATGTGTGTGTGTGTATTATATATATATATATATATATATATGAATGAGAATCATTCCATCAGTTTTGAGAATCCTGACTAATACCGTTGATGTTGAAGATATTGAAGTGTAAAACAAATAAACACTTTTCTCCCCAACTTGATTGCTGTGTTTTGTCATAGCAATGGAAACCCTAACTTAGACAAACACCTATGCTGAAGGCTCATATTTCATCACCTCCATAGCACACAGAGGCCACTGCAAAGGGTCTGCCACAGGCAAGGCTACTCCTGCTCACTCAGCTCGCAGAACTGGCTAAGGACAGGGGGTCAGATATGTATATCTAACAATGAGGACCAACTCAGGGAGCCTGGGACTAAGGGATAGCCTGGCTCAGGGTCAGAGCTCAGGAAGGTGTGAGAAGGCATGGCCCCAACAGCTTCCATAATGAACACACAGATGCTAACTTTATCTTCCAACTTTATAGTCAATATCCTGGTATTTCCCACATAGCTGAGACCTGCATCTACTTCTGGCCTTAATAAAAACATCATTTCTACTTAAGAGAGTCTACAGCCAAATTAAAACAACACAAAGAAACATACTAGGAGCACTCAGCCAGCATTACCTGCCAAGATGGAGTTTGGTCCCTTCCTGGGGGAAGCAGGGTTACCTGTTGGGGACTCATGCCTGGCCCAATAGGTATCAGTGGCTGGAATTGTCACATCTTAGGGTGGTCAACTGGGTATCAACTTCACTGTGTACAGGGAAGCCTATTCGAGTTGACCATTCTGGGTTCTACTTAAGAGATGACTTTAGGACCTTTTCACAGGTCTCTAACACAACTTTCTGGAACATTCCACAGCCTGCTTTCCTCAAATCTAGGGGGTAGCTAGGCCATAGAAGAGGGTTGGTCAGGACACGGGGCCCTATGAAGGTGCTTCACCTTTTTCATGGCTATAGCAAGCACTCAGAATTGTGAAAGGATGAGGCCTGAGGGGGTGCCATTTCTGAAAGAACAAGATCTCACTTCTGGTGGGGACTCTATCCCCGGCTCCCATGGGTGAAGGACATTCCAGTCAGGAGCCCCCTGCCTCCCTCAGCTGTGTCTGGGTGACACAGTACTGCAGCACTGGGGACAAGTATTGCCTTACCTATGTTCTCAGCATTGCAGTAGATACCGAGATAATTACTAATATTCACCGAACACCAAAGAGTGAGCCCTCTGGAGACCTGTGAGGGTTCTTTCAACACCTTCTTAACACAGGGGACCATGTGCTGAATCAGCCTACATCCTTAGCTTCCAACATACAACCAATGCACCTGGGAGATGAGGAACGGGACGGACAGGGAAATAGAATTGGGAAGACAGGAACACTCAGAGCATGTGGGCCAGTTTCAACAGGGGCAAAAACTATATTTCCCTGGCCCTACTCTTGGTCTTGGAACACCGTCCTTAAATAGAGCCTGACCTCTCATCTTCACCTCACTGGAACACTTAAGCCATCCCGGTGCTACTTTCAGGCCTGCTCAGTGCCTGCCCAGCTGTTGATCACCTCCACTATCATGAGGAGTGCCCTTCCTGTGACAGTGAGTTCACCCTGTACCCACCTGTGTCATATGACAGGCTCTGTCTTCCACTCTGCACTGAGCCAGTTCCCCCCAGTTCTGACCATTTGCCGTTTATGCATTTAAAAACAATTCAAAGAACAACTGCTTTAAGGAAAATTGAGATGAATGCAGACCAATTACGGGAAAGAGGGACCAGCCGTAATGCCTCTCCTCCTGAAAAATGCCAACAGAAATAACGTAGCTCTGTCAAACCAATCTCCTCTGTTTGTTTGTTTTTGTTTCCGGGCACATATCCGCCAGGAGCATGAAGGATGTCTCTGCTTACAATACTACTTGATGCAGCACCACCATATACATTTTTGTTTGTGCACGGAATCCATTAAAATGTCCAGCTATTACCGTGGTGATGAACAGGGTGACTCAGACGAGCAGAGAATGGACCGCGCACTGATCCGAGTAATGACTGTGGTCTTTCATCACTTGTGCTGAACAAAGCTGGGTTAGGGCGCAGGCACCGGGCTCCTGCAGACTGGGTCTGCAAGGACCGCCTCAGTGCTCACACCACTTCTTAATTCAGTCTGCTTTGTCCTTGTGAGGACGTCACGTCCAGAAAGTAGCTAAATCGATCTGAGGTGCAGGGATGCTGGGCGAGAGGCCATCTCTGCTCCAGGGTCGCAGGCAGGATTTTCTCCTCCTCCTGTTCTGTGACGTTCCTTTTTGGCAGTCTGCCTGTGGGAAGTATTTCGTCGTGCATGGTGGTTCTTTTTACCCTGTATGTCGGGCTCCTCCTCTGCCCATGCTCCTGGTATGTCTGGTTCTTCTCTACCTGCAAGATGTCACAGGTACCCTCTGATCGTACTGGAGGTGGGGGCCACAGCCTCTAACCTTTGGCCTAGGTTGGTCCCTGCCAGTAAGTTCTATTGGTAGACAAGAGAACGGATCTACTTCCCAAGGGTTGGTTCTTTGGGTCTTCATGTACTCGGCCTGTGGCACTGGGACTAGGAGAGTGCTGGGAGCCAAGCAGGTTTAAGAAAAGAATGTCAGTGCGGTCAGCTTAGGTCAGCTGCATGGACGGCGACTAACTGACTCCCTCTAGATGTAGAATTCAAACAGAGAATCCACACAGAAACACCCCGATGCCCACTGAAGGCAACCAATCACCATGACCCACTCTTCTTGCCCCTGTGAGATGCAGTGGGGTCACATAGGTGTTCCCTGTGGTGCCACTGACTAAGTCAGGCTGTCCCAGGGGAGCACTGTCCCTTGAGATGAGCTCACACAACACTTCCTTTCCAGTTGTGTCCCCCTTGTGTTCCGAGGGAGGATTCTAGATCCTTGGCCCCACCTTCTTGGCCTCACCTTCGATAGAGACCGTGTCAGGGAGGGTCCCACCTGCTCCTTTGATTACTGGCTAGACACAGCCCACATATATCTCTTGACACAGTCTTTCTAGCAAGGTGGCTTCTCGAGGCCAGGGGACATTGGGAATCAGGCCCAGCTCAGGAGATATCTGGAATCAAAGATGTAGATGTCATGGGGAGTGGCTTAGTGGTGGTAGGAGCAGGTGACGTGTGTGTGTGTGTGTGTGTGTGTGTGTGTGTGTGTGTGTGCATTCATTGAGCAAGTGCGTGTGTGGTACAAGGTTGTGCTCCCCAGTCTCAGCTGTGTGTAATTAGCTACCTGGGAGAATGAAGAGTATTAAATCAAGAAAAGATGTGACACCCTGCATACCATGTTCCCAAAGTCTGGGTTTCAGAACTAGGGAGTTGCCTGCACATATAGGTAGAATATAAGCTGCAGAGATTCCCAGCATCAGACAGAGGGAGGAGGATCATATGGAACAGGTAGCAGGACTGGGGGACAATGGAACTTCCTGGCATGGCTTTACTGTAAGGAGTAAGATAGCCATAGGGTCCCAGAAGGTACAGACAGGGCCAAGGGCTCCCTAGGGTGGCTAGACTGGAATCCCCTTTGCTGCTCACATGTGACTAGTCACTTGGAAGCCAAGGATCTCCCTGCCAGGACACTTCTTCACCTTCTTCTGTATGAAGGGGACTTCATACAAAGCTAGGTATCCATCCCACTACACAGGCTGGCTTTGTTCTCAAGGAGCCTGGGCTCTGACAGCAGCTGCTACAGTGCTCACTGCTTGCTGTGTGGGGATGGAAAGTGACCATAGATATCCCCAGAAGCAGCCAGGCCAGAATTCACTCCACATCTATCCTGTTAATGCCTATGTCACTTCATAGTGACACAGGGAATCTGTGTGCAGTATACTCTATGCCTTCCAGGTTCTCTGATCAAGGTTGCTGCATTGACCCTACTGTGCAGACAAACTGCTTACCACTCAGGAAGCCTCCGGCACGGCTCCTGTGCACTCATTCTAGGAGAGGCCCTTCCTGGCCACCTATAAAATCAGCTGTCTTGGGTGCTGGGTGAGGGGCGGGATCCAAGGTGGACATGCTTCCCTGCCTGCGAGCTTCCTGATTCAGCTCAGGCTTCACCCCTTAGAAGTCCTGCTGAGTGTACACGTGAGGGTTCCCATTGCAATCGAGTAGACCTCTGGAGATGGCGCTGCAGTGCCTGCCGATCCATGGTGGGCAGGAACTAGAACACAGATGAGGAATGAAGTCCGGCTGAAGCAGCCGTATGACTCCCATCCTCAGGGATTGAGTTCTTAGAAAGGCATTCCATTTTCTTCTTCCAGATCCAAACCTTTGGAAGTGTATCCAGATTCCTGCTCTAAGTGTAACCCTGTTCATTGCTCCGGCTCCCAGGGGATGCCCACTAGGTTCTAGTCCCTTCATCCTCTACCTTCACCTGGGTAGGGGTGCAGAGACAACAGTGTGGGCTCTGTGAGCAAGGCCTGCTCTCCGTCCACACTGGTAGACTATCCCAGCAACTAGAGAACTACAGGTTAGTAGCCACATCTGGTCTCCAGCACCTGTGTTCTGCAATACCTGGGCTGGGGACACCTGGGTGCCAGTCTCTGCTTGAACAGTTAGGCATTTCATTCTGAGGTCTGCATCTATGTGTGTGTGTGTGTCTGTCTGTCTGTCTGTCTGTCTCTCTGTATGTGTTTTTCTGTGTGTGTATCTTAGTTAGGGTTTGTACAATAGAAGAAAACCAGACCAGGAACTGATGCAGAGGTCATGAAAGAATGCAACTACTGCCTTGTTCCCCATGACTTGCTCAGCCTGCTTTCTTATAGCACTCAGGACCGTCCATCATCTTACGAGGGGTAGCACAGCTCGCGATGGGCTGGACCCTCCCACATCAGTCACTAATTAGGAAAACACTACAAATGTATGAAGGTGTTTTCTCAATTGAGAATCCCCTTTAGACCCAAGTATCTCTATCTTAGGTCAAGGCAGGAGAGTGTGGGACTGACTTTGTCCTTCTGAAGTTTAGATGTTTCCCCCCTCATATCTCATTCGGGGAGCTCTGTGGTGACCCACAACACTGATGGGAGCCTAGGCACACCTGTGTATTGCTACTCAGCTAGCTATGGTCAGGGCCCTATGTTGACTCCTGGGAGGAACCCAGTTTTGTTTGGTTTTTATAAAGTATGGCCACACATAACCTTCAGAATCCCATGATGCAGACCTTTAGGCCAACCCCTCCCCACTTCCAAGTTGTCAGTAAGCTGTGGAGGCAGAGTCCCAAGAGGAATGAATACCGCCCACTGAACAGCTGCCTGCCTGTCCATCAGAAGAGAGCAGGGCCCTCCATGCTCCGGGCCAGCCCTCCTGAAGCAGGGTTGCCATGGACAGATGCTAGGCACAGCAGAAGATGCTGCCAGGACAGCTAATAAGCAGACCATCTGCATTTGTGTTCTTTCATGATATGACTGTTCTCCGCGCTCTTGACCTCCAGATGCCCCAGTGGGTTGGGGGATGGGCTGGCCAGCCCAAGTCAGCAGCCATTTTTCAGGCAAGCTGAAAGGAACCACTGCTCAGATTGGCTGCTCAGATGGACTCTACATCTGTCTGTAACAGACACCCTGAAATACTGGGTACAGGTAGGACCCTTATGTCCACATGTATTCCTGCGGCTGGCATGTGGGCACATTTGGATCTATGTTCTCTAGGGTATACATAGTACATGTCTATGCAGTACTAGCTCTAGAGCAGGACTCCTGAGAAGCCCTCCCCAAACCTTCCTACCCCTGCAACTGCCTGTTTCTGCATACAGAATTAAAACATGGTGCTTAATAGCTAACTGGAAAAATGGATTCCAATCCAGCTGGTTTTTTCTGATTTAGGGAACGGTACAGCTTACCGTTGAGCATCTTGCAATGCATAAACATTACAGAAGCACAGAGTAAACACTGATTAGAATATCCATGAAAGCCACTAACATGTGTGCAGTGCAGCCGTAGCCAGCCAACATCTGCACAGAGATCCATTCCTGACTACCCATGAGGGACCAGAATCCCCATCCAGGATCCTACAGGTCATTTCATTTAGGCCTCCTGTAAGTCCTGCTGCCAGAGCTAGTGGAAACCAGGAGCCCAGGAGCTGCAGTGGAGGAAGGGAACCCCACTCTTTGCCCTATCTCTAAAACCAATGCACCATGGATGGATGCAGGAGAAAGGATTGCATCTACACAGAGGAGAACCTTCAGCAATCTAACTAGTCATCTGGCTCAGCAAAGATGGATGCTTACAAGGCAAAGTGTAAGGGGCAACTCCAGAGGTAACACTTAATAAGGCTAGCCCAGAGCCTCGTTTGTCTCCAGAGTCCTCAGGGACACGGACTTCCCACTTTCCACAGTGGCGCAGGAATCTCGCACAGCACCCACTGGGCTTGTGGTGAGATAAGTGGCACTCATCTCAGCGACCTGAGAAGCATGCTAGTATTTTTATGACCCTTCCTCCTCCTTTTACATGCTGATCATGAGCCAGTAAATTAATTTCACGACCCACTAATGGGGTGGTGACCCCCCACTTGTGAGAAGCAATGATTGCGGAAATGCGAACATCAGCATGTGCCCGGGGTCTGCACTGGGCTAATCAATGGATCCATTTATCACATGCACTTAGGAGGCCCCAGGAGGGGACAGACTACAGGATTCCCCAGGCACAGATCATCCTCTGAGCACCCCCACTCAGCAGGTGATACCATAGGACTTGGTTGCAGAGTTGATATAGCTGAAGTGCAGGCTGGGGAGGGGTCTTGGCTGGAGGAAGGTCCAATCTGGAATGAGTGACACTGGGGAGGAATTAGCAGTCACCACACCTCTTAAAAACAATGGCTGACAAGACCATCATCTTTGAAAAAGAATTTATGGTGGCATGTGAAACCTAGAGTATTAATTTACTCTATAAGAGGCCATGATGTCATCACACCCAGAAGGGACTTTAAATTGTGCTTTCTTAAGATCCCTCTTGAGAACAAATATTTTAGGTACCTTAAAAACATGTCACCTTAGGCCAGAGGTTCCAGTAGGAGTTGGGCCTCACTTCTCTAGACTGAAGGACACAGGGTAGACTAGACTTCAGGCTGTCCAGTCCACTTTGGTGTGCAATTGCGAATGCACACTGACTTAACTTACCCATTTCTTTTAAGTGTGACCCCAGAAAATGGTGAGCCCACAGTGCCTAGGGCTACCCATGGTTCTCAGAAGTCATAGATCTGGGAATTAAGAACCTCTGGCTTTGTCATGACTCTACCCTGAATCCCAGAGGACCATGGCTATGTGACTTCTTTCTTGGCATCAGTGTTCACCAGTATGACCCTTAGGTGGCTGGACAGCCTGGGGCATGGCTGGAGAGGCTTAGCCTTACCCAGGAGGCTACTATGTGGCAATGGGACATGCCTTCAGCAGCCCTCTGCCTGGTTATGGGTGATGAGGCTCATCATTGTCTATTACTCCCCTCAAACCCAACTGTGGTCCCTGCCTGGGGGTCTGGGCATTTAGGTGTTCAATAGGCTATGGTCTGCACAGAGCAGAGGCCGACATAGAGCATTCTATACCTGTGGCTTCCCTACGCTGTGCATCTCTCCAGGCTCCTCAGAGCCTAAGGCTCTTTGAAGTGTGCTTGCTTCTGTGTCTACTTAGCAGCCCAACAGGTCCCCACACTGACCCTGAACAGGTCTCACCTTTGCGTCATTCTCAAAGAAGTCATTCTCAATGAATTCTAAATGAACAGTCGCTAGCCCAAATGATGAGGTTGCGGCTTACTTATCTTGCCCAAGAACCCTTCGCCCCTTAGTTGTAATTATCACAGACGGTAATTTCATTGTCTACAGTGTCTAGGCATTGTGTGATGCCATTATCTCAGAAAGCTCAAAGAACGAGAAACAACAGCAAATTATCAAAGGACACCCTCGAGTCCTCTGTACTCAACCACCTGTGGGAGAAGCGGTCCTGGAGACCAGGTTGGCTAAGCCCCAGAAAGAGCTTAGCGTGCCCTGCTCAGTGGGATGAGGTACTGGAGCCCTTGGCTGTTAGCAGCCACTGCACCATATCTGGGGCAGCAGCAAACCATATGCAGTGCACACCAGGCCTGAATTTTCATGGTCCCCTTGGCCTCAGGAGGGGTACAAAAACTTGTTCTAAGGTTTGGGCGGCACCTGATGTACCTCCACATGTCCCCCACAAAGCCAAGCAGCTTCGGTGCTAGCAATAGGCATTGTATTAGCTTCATTTCTGAGCTGACCGACCCAGCTGACCAATCCTGAGGCTCCGACCCTGTGTGCCCAAAGACCAACCGATTCGGAACAGGCTCTCTGACACTTATTCACAGAGAGTGAGGAGAAGCTGTGACAAGGACAGGGACACCAGCTGCCACCCATTTTCTGTTCCATTGAGAGTCTATCTACATCCACCATGGACTTTTGTGTCTGCTTAACTCTCCCCATCAGGCCCACCAGAAAGGAAAGGGGCCACATACCGTGGTGGTCTTTATCCGCCCTCCGGGCTGTGTGCAAGTCCAGCCTGACCGGTTGATTAACAAGTCACAGCCTTCCCCCTCCAGGCAAGGAAGCATGTCACACCACTGCTTTGTCTTGATAATTCGAGCTGTGGGAGAGAGGAGAGAAGATAGAGGAGAGAACTGGTCAGTGTGGCACTCCCAACCTGCAGGCCTCACTGAGTGGAGTGCCTGCATCCTAAACCAGGGCTGGCCCCTGGATATCACAGTGGGTAGATCCATAGACGGGGACCATGCCATTTGGAGGCATTCCCAATGGATGCTGGCTATGTACTGTCTCTCCTGGGTGTAGAATCATTGGTCCCCAACTTCAGAGGATCAATTTTCATAACAACATCATTCCATTTCCTGAGAGACAAACCCCTTACTTTTTGATTTGTCAGAAATGGATAGATGGGCTGAGGTGACTGTCCCCTGGACAGCTTGAGTACGACCAGAGTTCAGTATCAGGAAGTTAGCAATTCCATAGTGGCCATGATTCCTATCACCCTCATCTACAGATACTGTCTTGGCACAAGGCTCTGAGACTGGCAGGCTCTGGACTCTGTCTTACTCCTGGGAACATACAGGGTAGGGGATCTAGTGGAGAGCTGACAGTAGGGAGGTGGTCCCAGGCTCATCAGAAGAAGGCTGGAAAAGCCTTCACAGATGAAAACCACCTTTCTTCTTCCTTGGAAACCCACCCAGGTTTGGTGGTTTGTCCTGGTAGTCAGGAAGGCTCTGTGAGAAGACTGTAAGGAAGAAGACCATGATGAAGCATTTTCTTATTACCAGAATCTTCCATGACCTGCTCACCCTGCTAACACAATTCTTACTAATGTATCTGCATTCAAGAGACCCACACACAAGGCTTGTGCTCTGCACAAAGGCTAAGTCTCTGAGATAGCCAACCATACTTCAAGTGACAGAGCTTATGGTCACCAAGGAGACTGTGGAGCACAATCATGAGCGTCTGTCTATAAGGGCTTTCCCAGAGAGAACTGGGCAAAGGGGGATGATCTACCCTGTTCATGGGCAGCACAATGGGCTACTTGAGTACTTGGGTAGAGCAAAGAACAAAGAGAAAGTCAGCCTAGTATGGGCGTTTGCTATTTGCTGCTCAGTGGCCCATCAAGTGATAAGCTTTCCCACGCTATCCACTTTTGTCCCTCCGAGTTCTGTCTAAGTGCATGGAGCCAAGCAAGCAGGAATTGAGGCCATTGAAGTCAGCTTTTCATTCCGTTTCTTCCGGGTACTTTAGCACAACATTGAGGGAGTGATAAACTCAGGTGGTCGAAAGGGACACTGGCACCCCTGGGCACTGTTTGAAGGCTCAGTTATTCAGGATTTTAACCTTAACCCAGTGTCCGAGACTGGAAGACACTTAGCATCTTTCACGAAAAAGAAACCAAGTAGAACCGCAAAACCCTTTGGTGTCTAGGGTCACAAAAGACCCAGCAAAGAGTAGAATTATACCTGTTACATTCCTGTTAATGTGACCCCCATTCCTGACACACATCTCTCCATGCAGGAAGGGCCTAGCATGAATTCTGCACTGCTCGCCCACATCAGAGTTCACTGCCACATGGGTGGGCTTGAGTTCATTTCTTTTGGACATCAGGGTCTTGTGTATTAAGGAACCATCACCTTTTTCAGTTGGGTTCCTCCTTCCTAAAGCAGCACTGCACTTTGATTGGTCCCATGGCCCAACAGGTACAAAAGAGCTGGTGACTGAGTTGCAGAATTGAGCACCTCTGGTAGAGAGCACCTCTGGTGGCATCTCTGTCACCTTCACAGGACACAGCTACAGAGACTTTTCTATTCTAGACAAGAGGAGACTACACCCCCTACCCAACCCAGCTCCGTCCCGGGTCCCACACACAACCTCTCCATTCTCCCTTCTCTTCAATTTCAATTTCACTGAATATATATATGTATGTATACATATATACATATATATGTATGTATACATATATGTATATATACACACACACATATATGTATACACACATACACACACACATATATGTATACACACATACACACATACACACACACACACACACACACACACACACACACACACATATATATATATATATATATATATATACATACACACATATATGCACAGTATTCCAGGCTGGCTTAAACTAGAGGCACAAATCTATAGGATGCTTATATTACAATTACAGTTGTCATGTGAACAACTCTGCAAGCACATATGAGCTTTGGTGAAGTGTGCTCAGACACAGTTCTTCACCTGCTGTGTGTGTAATCAGTGGATTTCGCTGCCATGAGATAGCATGGGCCATGACTAGGCATAGGAAGGTCACAACTGCCAGTGTTAGGCCCCCTGTTACTTGATATCTTGATTTTGAACTAGCAATCTTACAGTTACCCTTTGCATAGAAACCAGAGGACTGACTCTGGAGACAGTGACTGCCCAGAACAAACTTGGACAATGGGTGGCAAAGACCCAGGATAGAGCTCACACAGTAAAGGGTGACTACCATGAGGGTGATCAGGAGGGTCTGAGAGGGTTTGATGACATAAAGGTGAGCATCCCAGCTAGATGGGTGGCCATTCCTTGTTAGGCATGACACAGCAGGAGGGACTCCATGAGGAAGTGCATGTAGCATAGCAGACAGAAGTCCTGGAATTGACTCGCTATGCCTGCCACAGACACAGCAGAGAACTGTGGTTTAAGGTGCCTGTCTCACCCCATCCCAGGGTCTATATTAGTTGCCAGCAAAGAGCACTGTCCAATAGCCAGGATCCTAGGCTAGCTCTTTTCATGCTACCGTTACAGACACACTATAGACCTGGGTACTGAAGCTCCCAACTCTTATATTTAGAAATAGGACCACAAGGAAGTAATTGAATTCAAAGGAGGTTAGGAGGATGAATACTTGATCTGGCCGGGTTAGTGGTCTTAAGAGAGACCCCATAAGTACTTCCCATCCTTGCAACCCATCACAGCAAAAAGGCAGACATCTGTAATATAGAAACTGGCCATGCCATCACAGTGGCCTTGAACTTCCAGTCCCCAGAGCTGATGTTAAAACACTAAGCAGCCTGACTATATGGTAAGCTATGGAAGCCTGAACTGACGGAGTGAGGACCATCCTTATCTGCAGTCGGTTATGAAGCCCCTGTGAGGAAGAGAGTGAGTGCAGCCGCTCCCTCAGGGTCTGGCTTCCTGGGAAACAGCTGTAAGAACAATGCCTGCCCCAGCTGTGGCCTCCCTCGGCCACGGGTATCCCCATGCTGCAGACATTGCAAAGAGCCAGGCACCAGGCCCAAGGCACTCTTCTGGGCTTCCACTAATCACAGCACAGGTGGCTGGTGGGCAAGTGACGCTGGTTTGTGTCACACATCTGTCCCTGGCTGTTCATTATTTGTGCAGAGTCACCAGCAGCTGCTTCTCCCAGCCCTGATGTGTCATCTTTGGTGACAGCAAAAGATGGTATGAAAACTGTCTCAGTCGCCAACAAATATGAGCCCAGAAACCTCAGATCACAGGCATCAGCCTCCCAAACTGGAGAACTTTCTCAACAAGTTGAAGATTCATATTCATATTCATATTCATATTCTCTCTCTCTCTCTCTCTCTCTCTCTCTCTCTCTCTCTCCCTCCCTCCCTCCCTCTCCCCCTCTCCCTCTCTCCTCCACCCCTACCCCCTCCTGTGTTGCGTGTGTGTGCTCTGCCTTAAGCTACTGAGGGATGCAAGAGATAGGTTCAAGCACAAAGTTTCCCTGTATGCACAAACCTGTGCCCCAGTAAACTGCTCAGAGAGGGTTAGCAAGTCAGTGAACCACAGGCTTCCATTCACACAGTCTCTGCCCACCTAGCAAGGAAAGAACAGGATTGGCTGATGAATGAAGGGGGTTCTACAGCTGCTAGAAGGACATCAAGTCCCGAGGTAACACAGTCTGGACTGGCTAGGGTAGGGTGGCAGCACCAGAAACCAGCCCCAGCATGCCTGCCTGCAGGTCACACTGAGAATGGATGGGCTTTGGAAGGTGAGAACGGTTGGTGGGCTAAAGGTTCGGCTCCCATCCTATCTTGTATCAAGGCCATCTTCCCTGCAAGACACATGGGGTTCCTGAGTCTCCGCCACCTATTAACACTGGTAAGAAGTGGGAAGAGGGAGAAAGCACGCAGCCTGCTGTCCTTGGGGACAGCTCCCACACAGATGTTCACAGAGCCAGGTCCTAATGGCCTGAGGTTATGGGAAGGACAAAGCTCCTGTCCAAGTCACATGCCATACACATCCTCATGAAGGTACCTGTGTGCAGACACAGGTGTGCATATAGAATACATGAATACAAATACATGAATACAAATAATGAATACAAATGCCCCACATGGTGTAAGCACAGCAGCATGTAATATAAATCAACCTATGAGGATACACATGCACGCAGAGCATATATTCACACACACATACAGAATCATGTGTATAAATCTAGGACCTCCAATCACATAGGGTGTGATCACCACAAATACATATTCATATACTGTGCATACATGAATAAATTCTCACATGCATATACTATAAATACACATGTACAAAATGACATACACATTCACACAGCTGCATATATAGCACATACACAGCCACACACATGTATGCATATACCATTTACGACTGCACACATGGACACATATATGCTTATACATGCACTCATTGCACATACATAAGCACACACATATATGCACATGTAATAATTACACAGATGCATACACTATACTACACATGTACACTGTACATATATACACATACTCAGACACCACACATCTGAATCTGACATGTATGCACATGTCACATATGCATACATCCACACATCACATATGCATACAGCCCCATGTATGTATGCACTCTGTGCATACTCATGCAGATACATATCTGCACATATGCATACTTACACATGTGCATGCAAGGACAGAGCATGGACAGCCAGGCAGTGTTGTGGGCTAGTCTCTAGCAGCACATAGACAAGCAGAGTCTGGGTATGCCCAGGGACCAAGCCTCTGAGGACACTGGACCAGCACTGAACACACAGGTCCGTTTGTTTGCCCGCAGGAGCTCAGCTCACCCAGCCCTGCCCACTTCCTGCTGGAGGCAGCGGGAGACACAGTGCCGGGCCAGCACTGGGCTACCACATCCTAAAGACAAAGGGCCCTTTCATGCCTCCACTTCACGACTTCATCTCACCCAGAGCATGGGCGGAGGAGGTCTGACTCTGACTCTGGCCCTGTTGGCACAGTGTTCTCACCACAGGGAAGGACATCCTAGAAGCTGATGGACGCTCCTGAGGAGCAGGAGTGAATGGGGTCAGTGGCCCAGGTTTGGGCAGACGGCTGCCACAGCTTGCAACATATGCTGACCACAGGGTTGGCCTGTGGCAGTCAGGAGATGGGGTCTCAGGTATCCCAGGTTCCTGGAAGAAAACAGATACTCTAGACAGATGGGGGGGGGGGGGAGCATGTGTCTTCCAGGCTGGGTAGAAGAGAGGGTTGAGCCCGAGAGGGAGAAAAATGTTCCAGAGCCTAAGCCCCCTTATTCTACATACATGCTTCTCCAAAGGCAGAATAGTGGCCTGCAAGTAGTATCTCTATGGTTATTGTCTATATCACACACACACACACACACACACACACACACACACAACACTCAGATGTACATCTTAAGCTGAGTGCAGAACCTCACATCTGCTTCCCCACAGTTCCCCACAGACCCTACACCAATGTCCACAGCATGCGTCCTTAATGCCATGATGTTGACCTGACTTGACAGTTCCACACTGCCAGGGTCTCAGGGTGCCAGGGTCTTAAGGAGTGTCCTGAGGACAGTGGAGCAGTTTGCTCCCTTCACTAAGCCTCTCTTGTGGACACGCTGACTCATATGGGACAGAAGCTTGTCCAGCAACTGCTGGAGCCCAGACCCTTCTCTGACAGGTGAAGAACAAATACCTTGTAGGTGCAATACATTGAACCATGCAAGGATGCAGTGGCCTGAGACCTTTCCAGACTCGGAATGGCTCACAGGCTCCTGAGCAATTTGCCACAGACAGGCAACTTTAAATTGAGTTGAAAGCGGCTGTTTAGCTTGTAGAATTTCAGACTGAGGGTAGAACCTGGACAAAGGACCCCAAAGTCAGGGAGAGAAAAGATTTGTGAGAATGAACACTTTCCACAAGGGGCATGCAAAGAGAATGAAGGCCTTGTGGGCTAGAGGGCTCTCGCTCTCTAGTGGCAAGTAGACAGGCCTGGGGATGGGAGGAATGGCCTCGGGGTGACAGAGGCTTTGCTACCTGTGCAAAGCACAGCTATGCTTCTGTTTGTCCTAATCTGTGGGTGTTCTTGGTAGGTTTGTCATAGGCCACCATACTGCCACTAGTGGCAGCCAGTCATCTAGGTTCACTTTACTATAAAATGATTTTATGTTCTGTTTGCTAAAATAAGCCTAATACCACTCACATCCTTGGCAGAATCCTTTGTTGTACCAGCTCAGGTATACCTTGGGTGCTCTTAGGGTCAGGGAGCTGGTGAGTTACTTCTGGGACCAGCGAGGGTAGTGCACAACTTCCTCTAAACACAGGAGCCTGCCTGTGATGACACGCTGTGCTTGGGAGATCATGCCATAAGTAGACCCCGTTTTCTGTACTCCAGACAAGGCTTGGCCAGGCATGTTACAGCCCCTGGTCCTGGGGTTACTCCTCAATGGCATGGCAGCCACACCCCAGCCCCATGAACAACCCTTGGTAACTGCTCAGCTGTGAGACTATGAGACCCGTTGTTGTACTCCTGAACCCATAACTGAGAGCAAGAGAGTGAGTGTGAGAGAGCAAGAGAGGAATGGAGAGAGAGAGAGAGAGAGAGAGAGAGAGAGAGAGAGAGAGAGAGAGAACAAGGGAGAGAGAGATAGATGGATAGAATGAGGGAGGGAGAAAGAGGGGAATAGAATGAGGGAACAAGTGAGAGGGGGGGATAGACCAAGAGAGGGAAAGAGAAAGAGGGATAGAATGAGGGAGGGAGAGAGAGGGGGGAATAGAATGAGGGAACAAGTGAGAGAGAGTGTGAGAGTGAAAGAGTTGGGGAGAGAGAGAGACAGACAGACAGACACTTATTGACTACTGGGGGTCCACTTGACACAGCCATCAGGGAGAGCAAAGCCCCATACCTGGGGTCATGTGGGCACATGGGTTCTGTGGACTTCCTCTATATCTGGGTCCTTGGAGGAGATTCCTCAGTTCCGACTATTCTCATCATGGACAGACAGGAAGCCCTAGGAACTGTGGGCTTTCTCCCTCATCAGAAAACTCAGACTGGAACTCAGGAAATGAGCCTTCTCTCACCTGCCTTTCCCATAGTGTGTCTTATCAACAGGGGTCCAGGACTAGAATATATGCAGTACTTTCTGAGTGGTCTGCAGGGGGACATTTCAGCTCTGTGATGGCTGATGGTGACTGTCTACTTGATGGGATATAGAGTTACTATGGAGACAAGCTTATGGGAATGTCTGTGAGAGATTATCTAGACTGTATTAAGTGAGGTAGGACGTTCTGCCCTGAACGTGTGTGGCACTATTTGCAGGCTGGGGTTGGGGCTGTATTAAAAATAAAACACAACACAAAACAAACAGAAAGGAAACAAGCTGAGTACTGAGACTCATTGCTGATCCCCAACACTGGATGAAATGAGACCAGCTGCTCAGCCACACCCTGCCTTCCTGACCATGCTAGGCTGCACCCTCAAACTGTGAGCCAAAACGAACCCTTCTTCCGTAGCTTGCCTCTTGTCAGGAATTAGTTTACAGCAATGAGTAAAGTCACTAGCATAACCCAGCCAGCATCCCCGGGAGCACACATGTGCATCCACACATTCAAATGTAGCAGAGGATCGGCATGAATTTCACAGAAAGGGCAGTGGGGCATGGCTCTGGGGAAGGCTGATGCCAACCTGCAGTGGCGGCAACAACTAGCACCATGGGCTGCCGGTTCTCTGCTTCGCACTCCCTGTCTTGCAGCAGTTAGTTCATCGGCACTAAGCATGGACAGTAAATAAACCATGAAGATTCTGTTCCTGGGCCCTGCAGTAATTGGATTACTCCCATTTAAAGCAGCGCCCTGTCAGGCTGCAAGTCAGAGCTGTTGGCATGGGAAGGAGACAGCTTAAACGAGTTATCAAGAACCCGCTATTAAACATGCCTTCTGGGATGGCTCTGGGTTAAATGGAAGGTGTGATCACAACAAACAAAGCCACTGTCATTAGCTCAGTTCAGGCAGCTGCCCTTATGTATGTGTGAACTGGCAGCTCCTGAATGAACACGGAAGCCATTTGAGTACCGGCAGGTAGTTTGTTCCACCCTGGAGTCTACTCCCTGAGCTGCGGCTCTGGGAAACACCTGCCCTGTAAAATTAATGCTGCAAATTTCAGTTTTATTGGTTTTGCAGTTTTGTTTGTGTTTAATTGTAAATGGGCTTTGGTTTATTCCTGCTGTACAGTCTGGGAGGGCTTAGCTTGGCTGGGGCTCATATTCCCATAACATTGTAATAAAAACGATACGACTCAGCAGCAGCTGTGGGGGAGCCACCCTTCCAAGGGCATTCTACATCGTTTGAGTCTGAGGAATGCTCCTGTCTGCCCATTTCTAGGCCACAGAGAGCTGGTCAGTGGAACAGGAGGTACAGCCGAGGTGAGTCTTATCTGGAGAGAAGCCTGACCTGCCCCAGGGAAGGGCTAAAGGGGACTCCCAGCAGTGGGGACAAGGCTCTATTATGCACTGGCCTTCAGGATCTCAGATAAGGAGTAGCTTGGCTTAGAAGGGGGGTTGGTTGGTGCTCACACTGGACCCAGAGAGCTCTGGTAAGGCATTATCGCCAGTCCCCAGACAGAGGGCCATTGCTCTCCTCCTATGGTCCTGGCTTCATCCTGCTGGGATTCCAGCACAGACAAATAAGGGATGCTGAGCTGGACACAGCAATGAGATGGTGGATAGAATCAAGGGACAGTCTTGTGCCCCCTGGTCAGGGGTCCATGCTGGACCACAAGGATACTGGCAGTTGTGTGGCTGTTTCAATCCCTCCGGAGTAACAGAGCATTCTGTCCCCTGCCGCCTCCTATGGTAACCTAGGAATCAGGCTGCACAGTCTCCTCTGCTGCCTGTCCTGCCAATAACTCTATCCCACAAGTCCAGAGAGGCAGCTCCTGCTGCAGGAGGTATTGACCCATAGCCACCTGTTGATACCCTTGCTACTATCACCACCACTGTCAGCATCATCATCACCACCACCACCATCACCACCACCAAGATCGTCATCACCACCACTATCACCATTAAGATTGTCATCACCATCACCACCAACAAATGATCACTACCACCACCACCACCACCAACAACAACACCAACAACAATAATAAAAACAGTGTCATCACCACTGTCATACCACTATTTTCACCATCATCACTCACAATTCTCATCACGGGCTGCATCATCACTATAATTATCCCTGCCACTATGGTCATTACCATCATCACCATGACCACCGCCACCATCTACAGCATCACCATGCTCACTGTGAGAATTACCACCATCCCCATCACCACCACGACCATCCCAGTCATCACCATCACTTTCACGACAGACTGTGAAGACAGAGCTAGGGTTTAGGGGAGTATGAGGTGAGGTTTGAGGTCTCCTTGAAGTTAGAGCTTCCTGTTCTTATCCTAGGGTAATTTTTGGTCATGCTGTGCTGGCAGCATCAAACTGGGACTCTGCAGGACAGCTCAGTAAACAAACAACTTACACTGATGCTGGAGAGGGTTTGAGCTCAGAGTGTTATAGTCCACTCCTCCTCCTTCACTGTCTAGGAGAGTGAAGAGGCAGTGAGTGGTAACTGTGAGGAGAAGGATGGATTGTTTTAGGGATGAAGGGGTACCAGGCACTTAGGTACACTCAGTACCAGATGCCTGGATTCAAGGGGCTATAAGGTCTCTCTTGGGCCGCCCTTTGTGACTGGTTAAGTCATGACCTGCAGTAGAACAACTATGACCTTCCAATTCACTCTGGGAGACCCATCAGGCTCAATACCTAAGTTCACAACAATGTTTGGGCCAGATCATCCAGGGACCCCAGAAAGTTTCCTAATGAGGTAGGAGACAGTGGACAAATGGAAAGATGGAGGAGGAGAAGGTAGGAGAGAGCCCAGAGTTACAATGTCATCCTTACTCTTCTCTGGGCCATGTCTGTCTCCCCTCTTTCCATTTCAGGACGATCCTGTGAGGCTCCTGTCCATGGGTCATGCAAAAAGCCCAAAGCCTGGAACCTACAATTTGCCAGTTTAGAAATGATGGCCCCAAGACATCGGGCTAGCCACAGGTCATTGACATGAAGACAAGTGCATGCTCAAGAAACTTAGCCAGCCATGTCCTGCTGTCCTAGATGAACATGCCTCTTCTCTCTGTGCTTGTCACCTTTCTTCTTCAGGTGTCATAGGGAGGCCATAAAGCCAAGTCACCTGCGGGGGGTTATCTCAGCCTTCTAGAATCCTCTCTGCTCCTCTACTACCCCACTATCCCGGGTGTGAGGTATGTCCTCTCCTGATGTACCCACAGTCCTAGTGGCTCTCACTATCACAATGGCCAATGGAAGGCATTGTGCTCATGTGTGGTGCTCATGTGTGGCTGTTACCTCATACAAGCCCAAGTTCTCTGCTGAACTTTGACTCTCAGTGAGAATGGGTTGACACCAAAACATGTTTACCTCACTAAAGCCTCATTCCTCCAGGTTCACAGAAACATCTACGGCAGAGGCCTAGACTGCAGTACTTCATAAACTGGAGGATCCAGCCATACTTCCTTGGCAGACCTTAGAGAGCTTGGGTGGGCTGGGTTAGCCTTCCGTACTGCCCTACCCTAACATCCATGAAAGTGTAGCTTCCTGGTTCCAGCCTTGTCATTGGTCTCCTTGGTTACAACCCCAGGGGCGGTACTTACAGAAAATACTGACTCAGCACTACCAACCACGAGTAAACATTGCTGTCAAGCTTACTGGGGCCTCCTCAGATGCCTTGGACATACCTGGCTCAACTTAGAAGCCACCGATCCCTCCCGCAGCATTGTTCAGGGCCCAAGTACCCACAGTGCAGGCAGGGCAGGACCCAGAACTTGTGCTGAGGAAGCTCACTTTGTGCCTCCTGGACAGAGTGGGGTAGAGGCATTGATTCAGGCTGTCCCAACCACATGACCTGGGGCATTCCCAGCTCAGGTGGATGCAGGTCTATTCTTAGGATTGTTCTGAGCACATCTGCCCTAGTGTACTGTACTGCATAAAGGGACACCATAGAGGGCTCACAAGGCAGTGGGGGCTCTAAGGCTGGCCCTGAGCCACTCAGAAGTGCCTCTAGAAAGATTTGAGCCTTGAAGGATGAGGTGACCATATCAATTGTGTAGTGTGGCCACTTCAGGATGACGGAAGTGATGCAGGAAGACACAGAGGCCTATACTAACAAGTGTCACTCTGTGCCTAGAGTATGTGGACACTATCTTGCTATAGTGGCAACAGGAGATATACCAGGGTTTACCAGCCCAGGAGCTATGAGCCACAAATACAGACCTGCCCCATGTCTGAGAGGAAGGTGGCACCAACCAAAGTGGGTCCTCAGTGGGCCCCAATATAGTGCCATTTGGTCAAAGGGTGCTTATGAATGGAGAAGGGAGGACTGAAGTGACAGCATGGAGCCTGTTCTTCCAGTGACCTCTGTCACCAGCCTTGGTGTAGGACCAGAGATGTGCAGGGAGGCAGTACACAAGGCTAGAAGGACATCACACCCAGGCCACTTCACAAACTAATCAACAAGCATACCACTGCAGCACATCCAAAGGGTTTTATTTCTTCTCAGAACCAAGACACTGCTGCCATAGGAGGGGAGTTCTCTCTTCAGCTCTACCACTGAGGAGAGTACAAAGTCTTGTGGGAGGAACATTAACCATCTTTAGAGCAGACTGACTGCCCTGTGTCATTCATGGGGCAGTTGACAGATGGTCCAGCCCTGCTACAGGAATACAGGAGGTCTGGGGGGAGTGAGGGTACTAACCAGGGGAGGGTGGCGTTCCTTAGCACTTTATCATAAATCTTTCATCATGGGAAGAACTATGGGTGAGACCCAGATTGCATCTTGAAATGACAAGTTCCTTCCCACAACTTTTAGACAACATAATTTAGTGAGAATGGCCTCAATAATGATCTTGTCTTTAAATAGTTGCAGTAGAATGGATTAATTTTCAAGATGGCTCTCTGATTACAGAGATTCATTAGTTGCTGGGAACTGTCTCCCAGCCCTCAAGAATAGGGAGCCCCATTTTATGATTAGCATGTCACGCCACTCCAGTACAAAACACTCCAGATTCGGGTAATCAAATTAGATTGAGAGAGGAGGGAGAAAGCATGGCCCGTGGTTGTCATGGGGTGCCTGTTTCATTATTTCATTAGGATCAAGACAGGTAAGAAGAAAAAACTACTCCAATCATTTTGCATGGGCAAACGCTACTGAATTGGCAGAGGCTGTTTAAGAGGAGACAGGTGAGGCGGCGGATTTTAATTTCTATGTGTGGAATGCAAGCATTTACTTTCTGCTTCCAAGGGCTTGGGGTAGCTTGCTAGGAGAGCAGAGCCTGGGAGCATGAGGAATCTGGGGACATTGCCTTTATGAGGTGGGAAAGCCACATATCCCTCACTCAGGGGACATTCCTTTACTGCAGGAGCTACACTGGGAACTGCAGAGTGGTCCTCACAGGACTGGTGCAGGAGGACAGAGGGTAGTCCTGCCTACAGGTGAATGGAATTTCTTCCAATGAGACACTGGCCATGGTAAATGGGCACTGTAGAAAATAATGTTGTTAGCCTCTTTGGGAAGCCCTCACTAGAGCTGAAGCACCTCAGGACTTACAGGAAACATCTCTGGCAAGTCCTTTGATTATTTAGTTTCATAATCTGTTGATCTGTTCATATATCTACTCTTCTAGCATTCTAAGCATCCATCCATCTGCCTGCCTGCCTATTTATCTATCCATCCATCCATCCATCCATCCACCCACCCATCCACCCACCCACCCATCCATCTATCCATCCATCCATCCATCCATCCATCCATCCATCCATCCATCCACCCACCCACCCACCCACCCATCCATCCATCCATTATTATCATGAACCATTCACCCCACCATCATTTTTCTTCCATGTATGCATCCATCATCCTACATATTATCCATTCATTCCCATCCTCTGCCTATAGCTGATCTAGTCACCCATCATGCATCTCTTCATCATCTATCCACTATCCATCTATTATCACCATCCAACAATCCATATATCCACTGACCAGTTGCTTCTATGTACCTACATCTTTAATCATTTACATATCATCCATTCATATCCTATAATACACACAATATCTATCCATCCATATGTCCATTATCCATCCACCCACTCAAACATCCATATGTCCACCCATCCATCCACCCATATGTCCATCCATCCATCCATCCATCCATCCATCCATCCATCCATATGTCCATTCATCCGTCCATCCGTCTCTCCGTCCATCCTTCCATATGTCCATCCATTCATCCACCCACCACCCATCCAATCATTCAAATGCCTGGAAACTAGTGTGCTATTACTTGAATGAAACCATCAGTCCCTGGTAGGAAGCTTTCTTCTACTCAGGTTGTCTGGTTGGTCTCTTGAGCAGCCTCTTTGATCTTTGAGATCTATATCCAGCCTATGCAGGCTGAAGCATTCTTGAATCCACTGGTATATAGTGCTGCTACTAAGGACTGAACTAACTGGGACATGAGTTAGCCATAGACTTACCTTTCTTCCCCCAGAGTTCAGAGGCCCTGGATAGCCTTAGACACTGTCCTGCTAGCTGGGGAGGGGCAGTGTGCCCTCTGTCTAGAGAGCTGCCCCTTCTTCTGAATTCTAGTAAACTTTATAAGAGGGCAAAAGAGAGATGGCACTGGGCTTGTTTTGACCCCATCTGACCTTGGTATGCATGGCCTATGAGCAGCCCTGAAACTCCCCTAGAGGCCACAAGTTGGAGATGACAGGGCAGAGATAGCAGGAGGCAGGGTCTCTGCTGCAGCTGGGGACCATGGCATACACATAGCAGGAAGCAGGCTTATTGCTCCTGGAGGACTTGTAGCACAGTCTGTCCTAACTGCTGAGACATCTGCTTATTACTATGCTCACAACTCACTAGTTATAGCAAAATTCGCTGTCTCTGGGTCTTGGTTTTCTCCTCTGGAGCCACCTCATTCCCACTGTTTTGTATTGTGGGTGGGATGCGGCTCTGATTCTGGACCCCAGAATGATGCTGCACAGGAACCACTTGACCTCTAAGAAGCAGCTGATAGAAGCCTCCCTCACCAGTGTCAGAGGCATCTGGACATTGCCTGTCTCCACAAGCCTCTCTACCTGTGTCCACCCCAGGAAATTGCAGGTCACTGTCCTCCAGAGAACTGCACCTTTTCTGAGAAGACAAAAAGACCCAGAGAAAAACTGAGATTCCTGGCTCTGAGGTATCACAAGAGCAGGCTGGGAATGTAAGAACATACCAAAGGAATTTTGAGATGCATGATCTTGCTTGCTTGGTGACGCCCTGGCCAGGAAGCCACTCAGGGCCCTGGCATGGATACTGCTAACAGGGGACAGAGAAAGGCATGGTGTGAGCCAGAGGCTTGGCCACCCAGCTGTGATATACCTCTTGTCACTATGGCAAGCTAAGGCCTGTGTCCTCATTTAGAAACAAGGCTTTGAACAGCATCTTTCTACACATAGCAATGGAATATAGAACACTGACAGTGAGCAGGCTTACTACTCTAGCTAGCAAGACTTGTAGCATGTGCCTTCTGTCAGTGGCCCCTCCAGGAGGAAACCATCAGCCTGTACTCTTGCCTCCTGTGTGAGAACTGGCAAGATGTCCTGGCATCCAGCACCATAGTCCACTATAGTTACATCTAAACTCCACTCCAGGCTCTTGTGACTTCAGCACAGGATGGGTTCACTAAAGAAGTGGTGTGTCTTCCCTAGGCTGGAGGAGCCTTTGGCAGTGGACCATGACCACTGCTGAATGAGTGGGTTACATAGCAACGTGAGGCACTGCTCCTACGAAACAAAAAACCTTAGGAGAAGATATGAGAGAGGGAACTCGTAGCAAGCATTGTGCATCCAAGATGGCCACATGGTGGTGGTATATGCAATGGTGGTAGTGGTAGGGTGAAATGGTGGGAAAGGGGGGGGGTGCCATTCAGGAACAGGGCACTCACATCCAGGATGACCACATGGTGGTGGTTGTGGTGATGTCAGTAGAGATGTTGCTGATGGGAGGAGGGTCGTCCAGGAGGTGAGACTTTGCACTCAGTGCTCCTCTTCAAACTCAAGGCAACAGAAGCTTTAATTGGTCAGTTGTGAGCTAGCCGGGTTTAGAAAACAAATGAAAACATCCACAGAAGCACAAGCCACAGGTTGAATCCCAAACAGAACTCCTCCATACACCCACTCCTGTCAGGATGCTGGCAATGACTGTGGCCTTCCACAGCAGGGAAGTAGAAGCCGAGTACAGGCACCTTGCACATACTCTCTGATCTCAGCCACTTGTGGGATGAGAACATCAAGGCTTGAGGGATGAGAGGGCCTTTGACTAGCATGGGCTCCTCTTCTATTCTGTCAGGAGCAAAGGGCTCTGAGTGAAACGGAAGGCACTGGGAAGGCATGTATAGATACAAACCAGTAGCCACCACAGCAGAGAGGTGATGTATTACAGTATTTCCCTCCTCTTTGTCCTCCTCCTCTTTTGATTCCCACCTTCCTCTTCTGGTGGGTTCTTCAGGGCATCCTTCCTATCACATGTTAGTCTGGAGCGTTCTCCCCCTTCCAGTCATTACCTGTGGGTGGCCATTGTTTTGAGAATCCAGTATAGCTGACATTGCCCTGGGCAGTGGGACAAGCAATTTCCTGCCTATATTGGTGTAGTCTGTCCATCTATCATTTATCTATTATTTATGTCGCCTCTACTAGGAGCAGGATTCCAGCAGGACCTGGGTCCTTACAGTAAACAGGTGGAGTTTCAGTATCAAACACTATGTCCATCCTCCCGTGGGGCAGCTGGACTATGGCTACCATCCATAATCACCATGACTACAGCAGCGGCCGGAGAAACCCTGCAGGCAGCCCCAGAAAGCTTCTGTGAAGCCTAGAGACACCTGCCCTTTGAAAGTGGAGAAACTGAGGCTCAGGAGGCCTGCCCAGGTCTGCAAGAGAAAATAAAAAATGCTGGACACCGACCCAAGCACATAGGCTAATTGATCACCACTACATTATAAAAAGAAGCAGAGAATGCCGGAGACAGGTGGTTCTTTAAATGGTACGGTCAGAGCGGAGAACAGCAAGCTTTCTTCAGAAGATGGTCCGTCTATCATGTGTTCCAGAAGATGGTAGGGATAAGCCCGGCGTTCATTTGTCTAGGTTTATATACTAGATTCATTGTGACTGGAAAGGGTGTATCTGGTGTCGTGGGTTTTCTTTTCGTCTGGCCTTTGCTGCGTGATTACTTGCTCAGTGGGACCCTTCTCTCCAGCTTCATCAAGTGAGTGTTGAGTTTTCCTTCTGGGGTGGGAGGCCCTCCTATGTAGACAAGACTCTTCACCCTGCTCAGCTCAGCCAGCTCTGCAGCCTCCCACCTACATCTCAAGACTCAGTTCTGAAGATTCCCAGCACCACAGGCCTAGCTCACTCCTGGTGCCTCAGCCCCTCCCAATATGGCCGCTAACATGTGGTTGTGAGGCCTTGGCCAACACTGAGAGATCTATTCTATGGTATAGGACTGAGCCTGTGCCCTTTGCAGCTTAAATCCCCCTACACTCCTGCCTGGGTCCTTTGCACAAAGGAATCCCGTATTTGCCAGAACATTCATGGTTCCTATTATAACCCCATGCTCATTTTGCTCATTTGTCCTTCTTGTCTGTTCCCTGGCTCCCTTCCTGCTGCCACCAACTCAACATCTCCAATCATCTCCACAAACACACTGGGATAAGGTAGGCGTATCAGGATCATGGAATGACAGAATTTGCCACTGGAAGAACAGCATAGCTGCACTCCCTGACTTACTAGAGAATGAAGAATCAGTCTTGCCCACTCCCCTCGCCCCCAAGTAGGACATGAAATTGTTTGGATCCACTGACATTCCTGCAGGAAGTAAGAGGCAGATGTATTCACTTGCCAACGGTATGTTTGTGCCAGGACACAGGGCATCAGAATACATCAGAATACTGGGGAGAGTGTCTCCCCAGGTAGTTGTGCATGTCAGACACTCACTGTACCATGATATGGGAGGTTATAGATGCCAAAGGATTGTGGGAAGTGTCCTAGTGAAATATTAGCCACCAGGCTGGCCCATTCATATCAAAACATGTGCAGCCAACCAAGCAAGACCACGGCCCATGCAGACTGCTTGAGCAGGCAAGAAGTCCCTTCCCATAGCACTGCTACCAACAGGGAAGATTTGTCAAGGATCAGGTGCCTGGCTCTTTCCAAAGCTCCACTGGCTTGGGAACTGGGGTGGGTCAAGGACAACAGACACACAGAGCTGAGTCAAAGTAAGAATGTTGCAGAAATCATGGAGTCTAGTTCTAGTGCTCAGCAGCTAGGAGGTCACTTGAGTAGCTGGGTGCCTGATTCTCATTCCCACCTGGTACCACTCACTGCTGAACCCCAGATGAAATGCAGAGGGAGCTTTGAAATCTGATACATAAGCCCTTGTCTTGGATCTCAGCAGCCAAGCTTGGAGGGCATGAGCCAGGCAACGGAGCCCAATCATATAGAGATCAGATGTGTAAAGGCCCATCCTCCTAAAGCTATGCATTCCCCCGAGCTCCTGGGGTTCTCCCTTGTCAGGCCCCTTGGCAGTGTGTCACTCCTGTAGGACAGTAATTAAGGCCAAAATGGAGCATCTACTCATGCTGATATTGATTAGCTCAGAGTCAATACCCAGACAGAAGCATGTTTTGCAAACTCTGCAATGTCACCGATAAAGCCACGGCTGGCCTGTCGAGCAGGGAGGATCTCAAGGAGGATTGAGGTGGCCGAAAATTCTGCCACTTGAGTGCCTAGGTAGCATGCTAAGAAGCACAATGGGGGAGATGTCCTTCCCTCTTCCTGCCCTGAGAGCCCCACATGCTAAGGGAGCAGACAATACTTATGTCTGTACGATGGGTGTCATCCTCGTAGTTCTGTCCCAGATGACATTGCTCTTACAAGGAGTAAAGAGGTGAAAACCTGAGTCCCTGTGAGATTCATGTGGGCACCCTGATGAAGAGTAGAGATATTTTCCACCACCCCAGTAGGGAGAGCTATGGGTCCACCCTTAGGATATAGGGCCAGCATAGTCCTGTCAGAGGCTCAAGCTGCACATACAGTTTACATATACATACATGCATACACACACATGCTCGTACTCAGCCACACACTTGCAAACACAGGACAGAGGTCTAGAACATAAAGTCTTCTCAATCCAGTAATAATGGGCATGCCCTGCTTGTCGTAGCACTGTTCTCCCTGCTGTGAGGGCAGTGCAGCCTGTGTCTCCCGGCTGGGCATCTTCCTAAGTTTCTCTCATCGAGAAATAAGAGAGACAGCCAGGAACAGAGCATGAGGATAGACAAGCTGACTCCAGCAAGATCTGAGCCTTTCAAAGAGGGCCCCCAAAATTCATGGATGTTTGTGGGGGGTGTCCTTGTATTAGCAAGGAAAGTGAGGGGCCAGATATGAGGGAAAGGGGAAGAACCCTGTGGTTTTCTCTGGAACTTCTTCTGTAGATGATATGAGTCTCAGCATGTTGTGAGTTGTGGAATAACAAACTGGTGACACCTTACAGACTTAGCAACCTTGGTTGGGAGCCGAAGTTGAACCATGGACCCGGAGCACTCTGGCCCACATAGCAACTAATCACTCACACATGCTCCAGTGTTGAGGCCTGAGCCCGCTGACAACAACTTCCCTGCAGGACTTTCAAGAATGGTGGTTACAGGGGAAAGAAAGTAATCAGAGATATCAGGTGAAAATCCATTAGTCCAATTAAAACTTCAATTCCCAAAAGAGGCAAACCAGTGGTACCACTCAATTGGATCATTCAAAAGAATGGTGCACACGTTCTATGGGGACAGGGGAATACCTGAAATATCATACCATACCAGGATGAAAAGCCATGGAGCAGCTGTGAGAGAGAAGCACCATCTTCCCAGCTCTGCAAGAAAATCAGCTGTTCTATACCCAGCTAAAATACCACACTCTGCAGCCCAGGCCTGTGGAAATGTCTGACACTTGGCAGGTTCTTCAATCTTATGTTCCTTTTTGTTCCATGGTAAATTCAAGTAGAGTTCATGACACTTAAACAATCAACAGCCATTTCTTCAGGGTGATAAAAATTATTTCCATTTTCTTCTCTATACCCTATTTTTCCTTCTGTCTTGATATTCAACATTGGATGCCCATTGTTAAGATAATTAAAGTAGACACTATTGCAGCAGAGAGCAAATGTGTATGAAGCAGGACAATTTCCCATAAGTTGTCTTCCCCAATCAGGATGAACATCCAGGAACCCAAACAGAGAAGGATTTAGCAGGAGGTTTTAGTCAACTGTGCATTTTGGCTGATCTTAGGAAATACCAGATGATAGTGTCAGCTGTTTCCTGACCTTGCCTCACTGATGCTACCTCTTGACCTTAGTTTCAGTATCCTCTCCACTTGATCAAAGAGTGAAATCAGACCTGAGAAGGTGAAGGGATTACTTCAAAGACATGGAGCTCTAAGTACAAGACTTGGGATCAGAATGCAAGTGGTCTTTCTCACAGCCTTTCATCAGATATAGCTTGGGTCATGGATGGAGGTACCCTCTTATCTCCCTTGTAGTTTGGCACTAGGTCAGCCAGCTAAGCTAACAATGCTCTGACTGCTGGGTGGAACCAGTACCAAGATGGCATGGGAGACTATGTATAGGATGCAAGCAGTATCCTGTCTGTCTAGGTTGGGAGATACCCAAAGTTTTCACAGGTCTTAAGAGACCAAGGTATTGCCAAGAGCAACCTATCTGCTCCTGAATGAGGTAAGTGCAGATTTGCTGGCATCTGGGAGATTCCGCTGCCAAATAGTACCCTTCAGACACTGGTGTCTTTGAGGCATCTCTGTTATGGGTAAAGATAGGAGGGTGAACCACAAACCCCATTAACCAGAGTGAAGAGCACTTCAGGTCCAAAGCTACTCAGCTAAACCTTGCAGGTAGACATGAACACTAAGGAGTTGGAGATGCCCATCAGAGGACAGAAGGCCATGCTCCACATGGTCCTAAAGGGCGCCAGGACTCAGGACATACTTCTCATAGGTTCTTGCTTCTGATGCTTGGGAGCCTGAAAACAGAGGACAGTTTTCCCATCCTTTGTGCTACTGGAACGTCAAAGGTATGATTTAACTGGCATGTTCTGCTCCTCCAGGCTTATGTGTCTCTGGAATAGAGGCACTTTGCCAGGGTTTTCTGATAAATACCTGTGTGCAATGGTCCCCCTCGGCCTCCTAATTTATGGGTAATGAGCAATGACAGTTTGACTTAACAAAGCTTAAGATTTTCATTCAAACAGATAAGTTAGTACCACCTGTCCTGGCCTTTGGAAACGGTGTTTCCTTGCCTTATTTATTATCCCAAGTGGAGTCGCCAGGGGCACATAAAGCCAGCTGCAGAGAAGTCCTGGTTCATAATGGTCTCCATGATGGAAAATCACCCTCATACAACTGGGGAGGTGCGTCATGGCCATCGGGGCCATGACAAAATGCCTGGACCCAGAGTTTTTACATTAACTGATGAAACAGCAGAACCGCCAGCACAGTACGGCTCCCAAATCCTCCCAATGCTGCCGAGCACTTGACCTGAGCCTCCATCTAACTGGGCTATACTGGTTGCCCTCAGAGCCCCATCTGCAGACACCCTCCTATCACTGAGCTGTGTGGCCTCAGCTTGGGACTGCTGCATCATGGGGCTGATAGAGTCTCCTTTGAGTATGAGGTCACAGCACACAGGCTTCAGGCTCTGACAAGCACATTGATGAGGGTACACAGATCAAGTGCCCCCAAACCTGCCTGACTCAGCCTTTTAAGGGGTCTGTATTTGAAGTGTCCCTCCATCAAGAACGTTTGTTAAAAGAACATTCCCCATGCCCTGTGTAAACCAAATCATAATAACCTCTTCAGAGGAAAACTGCCCTAAATAAAGGAGCTGTAACTAACACTGCACTTATTTTCCATAAAAGCCACTATTAACGATGGCAGACCGGCAAATGCACGCAGTGATTAGAGGCCAATTACAAGATTATGGGTGGGCAGAGCTGGGGCAGAGCATGTTAGCAGCCCAGAGCAGTCATGTGGGTGAGATTCAGCCACCCCAAGAAGCTGTAGATGACACATCAAACCCAGGGTCCACCCCTCCTGCCTCTCACCATGGCTCACCCCTCCCAACTTTATAGGATAAGCTTCCCCACGTCTGGACAGTCAAAACGGGCAAGCAGCTTGTAAGCTGAGATCATCGGCGGCCTGGCCTGGGGGACATGTGGAGGGGCTAACTAACTAACCAGAAGGTGCCTGGTTTTCGAATATGTGAGATGTTGGATCAGCAGCTCAGCTCTGCTTTGCGACAGCCTTCAAGGTGACCAGCAGGCTCTCTGGGCATATAAAACGGGAGATCTGGAAGAGGAAGCATCTGGCAGATACCCTGCCTGCCATCCTGGCTCCATGCCAAAGGCACCACGAGACTCGTCTCTGAGCCATATAAGATATCCTGTTTAGAGAGACCGAAACCCTACTGGGAAGAAATAAAAAGTAAAGACCATACACGTCTATTTGGAAACCCAAAGGCAGGGTAAAATCTGCCTGTGATCTCCCTGGGCACAATGAATGGTTCACTGGGAACTGAATTGCCCCCCAATGATGAAGGCACATGGGCCAGGGACACCAGATTTACGGAGAGAGTAGGTCTCTGACCCTGCCACAGATTCAGGATATGAAGATTGATTAACAGACAGATGCAGAAGTGAGGTTCTCCTTTTTGAAGTCCAGAGCTATGGAGGCTTCGATGGAAGGAGTGCTGGGAGGTGGGACACACCAGTCCCCTGTGTGGATTCCCGTGTTTCCCCACAGATGGAAGTCCACATGCTGATCTAGCCCACAGCTGCATCTTCCTTCCTAAGAATCTGGAGATGTGGTGACCGCTTAGTCTATGTATCTGCCCGGAGATAGATATTATCATATACCAGGAGATATTATCATATACCAGGAGATATTATCATATACCAGGCACCTTGCAAACAACACATATTTTCCACTGTCTCAGAGGCTGGAGGCCAGTTATGGCATCACTAGATTTGCCTTGTGATAAGGCTCTGTTTCCTGGTTCATCAGTAAAAGTCTCTGGGGATTTTTTCTCACGAGGATGCAGAATCTATGATCTAATTGCTGGGTCAAAGACCCTACTTCCTGACCATATCACATGGAGAGGGGTTAAGATATAGAACTTTGCATGGCGGGGGTTGGGGGGAGCACAGACATTAAGACCAGGGCCTGTCTGTCGGGTGACTTGGTTTTCTTTTTTCATCTCTACAGACAAAGTGGATCAGCAGCAGGTGGCCAGCCCAAGAACTCAGCCTCACCCTCTGCACTGGGGCTTGCTCTACTAAAGACCGCAGCATGTACAGGTGACAGTCTGCAGCCTCCTCGGCAGTGGGAAGCCAATGACTCTTGTCAGGAGTCAGAATGGAGGAGGAATTGAATTAAGCGGGCAGCAGTTATAATGCAGTGCGGAGCACCGGGGAGCATCAATATTCAAGCAGAGCCCACAAGATAAATAAACATCAATGGGAGAGAGCAGGCGCAGAAGCGGGGGAGCGCTGACGTGGAAGACTCCAGACACCCAGTATGCAATTCCCGTGTCAGAACCCATAAGGCTGCAAATACATCAAGCTCACAGTTACACTATTTCAGGAAATGTAATTCTATTAGAACTTTTCCAATCTTTCCTCTCCTCTTCCCAGCTTATCTCCCAGTGCTGGCCGTGGCCCCTCCTATTACAGCACGCACCAGCTCCCAGGTAGCTGGACAAGACAGGTGGATGATCATGCAATTAGACAATGGTGACTGGGCTGGGTGGATGCGGCACTGGCTCTTAGCAGATATCCTCTATGACACCAGATGCTTTTGCCAACAATGGGCATGCAGCAGCAGGAGGGCCAGCAGTTGTCCCTCTCCTACATGGTAGGGACTCCCTACAAACAGCTTCCCTGGTAACCTCCTCAACTTTGTCACCTAGGATCCAGTTTCCAGTAGGCGGGCTACACGAGGAGAACCTTTGGCTGACTGCTGGGTTAGTAGCTCCTAAGCTTATCCTACTTCCTTTCATGAAGACCCCAGCCATTAATCATTTGGTGACAGGGCAGGCCAGGGCCAGGCCAGTTGAAGAAGCCTCCATCTTAAGGGGACCTGTGGAGCATCTTTCATATAGTTTTTCTGGAGTATGAGCATCCCCTCATCAGTCTCTCACCAAGGTGGCAAAGAACCCCCATCCCGTTCCTCTCCTCAAGGCTGACACAGCTTTAGGGCTGAGGAGCCTTGTGATGCTGTCATGGTGGCCTATGATAAAGCCCAGAGCCCATCACATCACACTAAGGGGAAATACACAAACAATGCTTTTAGCAAGTGTAACAATAAGCTCTACGTAACTGATCTTGCTAGTGTAAGGGGACACGAGCAGGGACACCTTGTGTGCTTTCTACTCTCTTTTCCTACAAACTCAAAAAACTTCCCCACAGAAAGCCTATAGTTAAAACAAAATACGCTGGTCTCACTCAGGCACGAGGGAACACGACAGGTGGCTTAAAGCTTGTCTTTTAGCTAAAGTTCAGCATCTTCCTCTGGCAGGCAAGATGGGGCCCAGGAGCTCACTACACAGCTGCACTTCCCATAGAAGAAAGGAAGAAGCCCCCACAGGGCCAAGCTCCTTTCTAGACTGAAAGCCCCCCAGACAGGGACACTGTGGCCTCAATCACTCTGGTCCCCACATCTGCTCTCATGAACACAAAGAAAAAGCAAAGACCTTTCGAAGGCAGGTGCACACCAACGCCCTGTGGCACCTACCCCTCGTTCTCATGGACTGGACATAGGAGGTTGATGAGGAAGGGGAAGGATCTTGCCACCCCCACATTGCCAACCCCATCCCGGATGTTTATAGAGGCAGAAAGGGAAAAAGGATACAGAAATGAGTTTGTTAGCATTCCATGGGAGGGGGGGACACAAATACACATGGTAATCTGAGTGATGGCAGCCTCCGCTTGCTACTGATTAGATAGTACGAGATGATTAGCTAATTAGACATAATATAATCAGAGACGAGGCCCCCATCTCCTCTATTCCACCTCAAAAAAAGTGTTTTGGAATGTTACGCAAAATCATCATCTCAAGAAAAATGCTGGAACTTTCCAACGAGTGACACCAGATCTGTCAGGATTCCACTGGCAGAAACGTGAAACTTAAGAGCTGTCAAATACCACAGTGGTTAAGGACCAGAGATGAACAGGGCCTGAGTGTGGAACCCGGGCACAGGGACTGTGGAGCAAGCAAGGCCATCCCTCTCCACATCGAGTCAGGTGGTGTTCACGCCACAGAATAGGGACATTGGCTGTAAAGCCAAAGCTTGGCGCTTTAGACATGAAGATTTCTCTTTACCAAAGTATCCTGTTAGGCAAAAGGCCAGGCCAGCCACCCATCAAGTTAGGGTACCGGCAGTGGACTCTAACACAGGAAGCAGAGGGCCTCTTGCAATACACCTAACAAAGAGCCAGAAGCCAGCATTGGGCAAAAACAGGTAGACAGTCTGTACAAAGAGGCAGGAGCCAGCAATGGACAAGGGGCAGATAGACAGTCTGTGGTGGCAACAATTTAACTCTTCAATAGGGCACCAGACGATTTTCTGTGTTAGCACTAAACATAATGAAATTTAATAGAGAGAGCCACGTCATCACCACCAGGAAATTCCATGTGCTTCCAAGAGGGTGGCTAAAATTACAGACTGAGGATGGCAAGTATTGGCAAGAACTCGGAGCAAATGGCACGCCCATGGCTGCAGACGGCATGCTCAACAGTGCACCTGCTTTGAGAACCCCTTGGCAGTATTGATCATCACTAACTCAGCCCACCACTTACAGGTACTCCTACAGGAAGAGATGCACACATGGTTACCACAAAAAGACGCACGTTTGTGTTTACAGCAGTTTGGCTCATGATGAGGACTTAGAATTCAGAGTACCTATGTAGAGTAGACAAACAGAATGGTGTCGTCACAGGACAAAACTGTGCACTGGAAAAGACTTGGAAATGCTGCCATGACAGGTGTGAATGGTTCTCACAGATGACATGTGGTGACCCCAGAAGCAGAGGGGCTGCTCAAGTTCAGCTGTGGAGTCCAGGAAAGCAGACATGGGACAGCAGAGACTGTTGGAAGGTCGGAGTTCAACATCATAGCACATATACATGCATATGCCTATTGTATGTCTCAGCAATATTTTTTTTTTTTTTACAGGACAATCACTTCTTTGGATCTGTAGTTTTATGTGGCTGCACAGTCTTTTAAAAACCTGTCTCCACAGGTGTATTGGTGAGCCTGTGTAATAGTGTAGATGCTGCTCCACAAAGACTATCTGAGGATATGCGAACGCAGCTCTGAAGAAGCGGTGTTCTCCCAGGTAAAACCTTCCACCATGCTGGAAAGCTTGCTAAGATCAGGATGATCTCAAAGGAGATGAACCATTCTGTTCTCCAGGGAAGCACCCCATATTCAGGAAGCCAACAACTCAGAAGTTTTAGGAACTCCCTAAAACAGATCAGATTCACCATCCCAAGCTCATTCTGAAAACACTATAAAAGCAAAAAAAACTCCTAAGAGATGTTCCTAGACAAGCCAAGTTGCCTGGAAGAGAACCTCCAAAACCTGTCTAGCTGACTGAAAGTTGTATCATGAGCTACATTCTTCTAGAGTCTGTGAGCAATTACCTATGTTGGGGTAAGTGTGGGGGATACAGCTGTCTTGGATTTCAGCTCCCTCACCCATAATGCTGTAAGTGATCCAGTAAACTGGTTCACCAACTTGGACTTCAACAGTACCTTGTTTCCAGCTTTGCAAGTCTGGATGAGTAGATGATCATCATTCATGATTCCCCAGCAACTGTATCACACAAGAGGAAAAGCAGGTCCCAGGGAATGGTATGCTTGGGGACATTTCAATGTTAGTCACTGATGATCTTTGCACCACTCAAAGGAGGCCCGGTTGTCTCTCAGTACTCTCAAATACTCCTAAATCCCCAGATGATCAAAATCTTTACATTAAAAAGTGTAATGTTGGCAGAAAGATCTATGCACATCCACGGCTAAGCTTTCAATCACCCATGGATTACTTATAATACCTAACACAAAGTAAACACCACATAACTAGTTGTTATTTCGTAATGTCTAGGGGATAACGACATGGAAGTCACCAGTGCACATTCAATACAGATGTATTTAAAAAGAACACCTTAACCCTGCCTTACATTACATGCACAGAAATGAAGGCCTGGGAGACAGGCTGACCCTCCTTCATTCTGCTGCTCAGGTAGGTAGACCATGGACACGGCAGATGTCTTGATCAGGATTCCTCACTCCAGCTATGATGTCAGCTACACAGCTGCCTACCCTGAGCTAAACAGTCCAGCATAGGATTGCATTCTAAAGGGCCAGAGAGCATAACATCAGAAGAAGATACCGCTAGAGAAAGAGGAGGTGCTTATGGACTTCTTAATTTGTTACCCAATTATGGTCCATCCAGGGATGAAAGACGCATCTGGTGTTCCTCACAGCAACCTGTTCCTACCCCACAAAGATCATAAAATTTACACCAGAAATAGACCCTAAATGTGTTCAGGGACAAGTTCAGCTCAAGGTCTTGGAGTCACTTTCAACCCCTCTGTAGTGCTCCACAAAGGTGCTTGGTATGGTGGAGTGGTGTGTCGAAGGTCATTTTCCCTCAGTGCTCAGAAGACAATCAACACCAGAGCCAGCACTTGGGGCCACTGCTGAAAGAAACTCAATCCCAAGGAGAAATAGAATCCAGGAGCACAGAGCCAGGTCCATCTCAGAGGTGACTGGAAGCATTCAGGCATGCCTACATCAATTGTAGGAAAGAAGACACAGGCATGCTTCCATCCTCCACTCAGCCATATCACATGATCAAAGTGACTGGAATGTCAAAATGAAAGGCTGCCCGACTTTCATCTGCTCTTCAGCAAACTGTTGCATTTGGTCTGAAGCCTTAGCTGCCATCAAAGACAGCAATGGGGTTCAAAGAAGGGTCATGTTGAGCCTTGAGCCAGCCAGGGGTCTGGGAGGGAGATGGCGATGAGGTCAGCTGTGATGGGCAGGTCACTGCCATCAGTTAACTGCACAGTGAGTTCCTGCACACAGACCTGTGGGATGCCCCATTCTAGGAATAACACTAATCTCACAGCATGGCCCAGAGCACAGTGGGGATGTAAGCCTCCTCCTTCAGGAAGCCATTCTGTCTTGATACCTTTTCACTTATGCTATAATCTGGAAAACGGGTGTATTAATGAAGCTAGAACCCGCGAGGTCAGTGATCTAGAATCCTCCCCTAGACTAGGCTTCTAGTAGGCCTGTAGGGTAGAGCTGAACTCCTTCCATGAAACGATTCCCTAAGATCTCTGGATCCTGTGACCTAGTGTCCACAGCAAAATATTCCACAGGCCCAACGCTGGTGATAGTCTATGACACTGGGGACAGTGTATCTGCATAGGTAGGTGGAGGAAGTCGTGCACAGTCCCTGTGAAGCAGGACACCTGTCTCACCTCACTCTGAGTCTAGAAGGTACTGCTCCTGGCACGGTCTCAGGCTTGCCCTGGATGGACCAACTGCCCAGTGCTGCCAAGTTGGCTAGATGCACTGCCTGCAGATGCAACCTATTCTGTAGGAGACCTGGTATGGGTATCACCTCCTCTAGAAAGCTCTCCACCGGTGCTTCAGTCTCAGTCTGCTCTTTCCACATCGTGGCGCATGCCACAGTGCAGACTCTTATTTCCTGCACCTCTCATGTTCTCTGACACCTCACTCTCTGCTTTCTATACCCCAATGTCTCAGGCCTGGGCCAGCTCAGATGTTTCTATGGAGGAACAGGCATTCCATCTGCCCTTATTCCCTAACTGTGTGTGTTGAGCCAACTCTACCTTGTATGAGCCTCCATTTCCCAGTTTGTAATGTAGAGTCCCTCAACATACCAGCAGGGCTTTCCTGGGTGGAATTTCTAAAACTGTGAAAATGAGTCATGCAAAACCTCCTGTGAGCTGGAGGGAACTGGGAGTCAGGTTACGTCCACACTGGCTATGGCTAGAATTTAACTGTATAAAGAGCCCGTTGTCCAGTTTGGGTATAGCTGGGATCTGGGGTTCCTGGACATCACCCACATTTACATCCCATTCTGAGAGTCTGGCGCTGCAGAGCTGGGCACCGTGCAAACCACCTGCCCAGGCTGAAGGGCTGTGGACATGAACACAATAGAAACCAGGGAATGCAAACCTGCCACTTCCGGGTGGCTTGCCTGTTTCCATCCTTCTCACAGAGCACCAAGCATCCCGTGGGCACCATCAAACACAGTGTCGGCAGATCGCCTTCACCCCAGTGAGGAATGGCTTGCGGCTCTGTGGCATCTTGCCCTCTTGTACCCTTCTCCAGGAAGTGTCAGAGTGTCCCCTACTGATGGCCATAATCAGAGCATGCAGGCTGTCACCACATGCTGGGCCCATCAGCTCCTGGGTTTCCTGGAGAGAATTTCCTCAAAGACTTTTCAAAGCTATGTCTTCCTGTACACGCTGATTATTCTCACACACTGATTAAACCATGAAGACGGAGCAACAGGATCGGCAGTGTGTCCTGAGCACATTAAACATCAAGGACGGGCAAGCTTCAGTGCAACACCAGAACAGCAGGAACCCCACGTTCCCCGCTGGGGCCCTGGCAGGTTCATTGGCCTTGCTCGTGACCAAGCTGCTTGGAATCCAACTCCAATCGGGCAGCACAGAGATCTTAGGTGGATTGGACAACACCCATAGAGCAACGTCAGACCCAGGAGACAGGCTCTATGCAGGGGACGATGCTGAGTGAAGGAGACAGTTCCTTCAGGTGGGGTGGAATACAAGGCTACACAGAGAGAAGAGATGAACACCCATAGAGCAATGTCAGACCCAGGAGACAGGCTCTATGCAGGGGACGATGCTGAGTGAAGGAGACAGTTCCATCAGGTGGGGTGGAATACAAGGCTACACAGAGAGAAGAGATGAACACCCATAGAGCAATGTCAGACCCAGGAGACAGGCTCTATGCAGGGGACGATGCTGAGTGAAGGAGACAGTTCCTTCAGGTGGGGTGGAATACAAGGCTACACAGAGAGAAGAGATGCCGAGGATGCAGTGTATTGTGAAATTCAACAGAAACACACAAAGTAGCAGAGAACCTAACCTGAGAGGGATGGAGCTCCCAAGCCAACCTCGGTCTCAATTATTTCATAGACTTTGGTGTAAAAGATCACTTCCTGGTTAACCAAATACCTATTTGTTACTTTATTTAATTTTTTTTTGAGACTAGATCTTTTGTAGCCAAGACTGGCCATAAATCCCTAAGCCTCAAGCCTCTCTTCTTAGTGCTAGAGTCACAGGCATATGCCACTATACATTGGCTTGTTATAATTTTTGCTGAGTGCCCTATTCTTGATAATACCATGCACAGGATTTTTTTTAAAGCTGTGTCTATGCATGTTCACACAGAGGTGACACCCTCAGGTGTCACTCCTTAGGAGCCCTCCACTCTGTTTTTTGAGACCAAGTCTCTCAGTGAGACCTGGAACCTGTCTAGAAGGCTAGACTGGGTTCCCAGGTAGTGTCAGAGGTTCTCCTGTCTCTGTCTGCCCAACACCGGAGCTACAAATACATGCTACAACTCTTCCCCAAACTCTTATTGAGTACTCTCTTTGGGTGTGGTGTGTGTGTGAGAGAGAGTACAGCATTCATGGGTTTAGCTTTCTCATATCACAGGTCATCTCTGAGCAAGGATTTTTACTTTGCCCATTTTCCAATTGGGATGTTGCCTTCACCCTTCCTTTCCTCAGTCCTCCTCCTGCTCCTCCCTGACTTCCTGCCTAACTTGTCCAGCCTCACCCTCCTGTGCACACATCGTGGAGTACAGAAAGAATACACCCTGTCTTGTTTCTGATGTGAAGCACAGCACCCTGTCTCCCTCCACCCAGCATGGCACAGGGAGCAGGTGTTTGAGAGATGGCCCTGCAATGCTGAAGGTCACCTCCTCTCTTGGGATGTCCGGCATCTTCATTGCAAATTTCAAGCTCTCTCTGCATTCACTGACACCACAGTGTACGAGCTTGTGACAGTGGCTGGCTGTTATGTCTTGAGTCAACTGTGCATTCCTGAGAGGAATTCCATGGGGGTGCCGTGCCTGGTTCTTCTCACTGAATGTGGTTTCTTATGGCATGAAGCGCCTTTATGTTCTGATGTCTAAGGCCTACAGTTTTTCTTGAAATGTCTTTGCTGATTCTTCAACTGTCAGGAGGATACCTCAATCACAGATGTGGTGGTTAACACTGTCAGCCTCCAGGTACATGTGAGATTATCTAGCTTAGGTTATCCTCTGGCCATGCTTGAGACATGGGAATGAGAATGGGAAGGCCCATTCTGAATGTGGGAGCATCTTTCATTGATGAAATAGATAGTAGGAAGGGTGAAAAAAAATCTTGTTTGCTTGGTTTTTGTTGTTTTGTTTTTTAAATCTACTTGTTGACAGCTGCTGCTGTTGCTGCCACCACTGCCAGCCACTGCTTCTGGCCCCTTTGGATGACATCAGAACCAGCTTTCTTGGTCTTCCGATGTTGACTGAAGACTAGTGGCTCTCCATGATCCTCCAGGCCTCCAGCTGATGACTGGGACTTCTGAAGTGCCTTGCTTTGTGGACTGGGCAGTTAGAGGGCTCTCTTCAGCCTCTGGTATGTTGGACTCCCCAGACCACAGTGTGTAAGCCAAATCTAATGAATCTTTGTTTTATTGGTTTGGTTTCTCTAGAGAACCCTGGCTGAGACAGAGGGAAATAGAAGGTGGGTTCAATATGCTGATATTCCCAAGGGTTTGAGGACAATTGGTTCCAATTCTCTGAAGCCTTCATGAATTCACCAGAGAAATCTTGGGGATTTCTTATTAGGAGGCTGTGTGCTCATCAGTTGTGATTCTTCTTATCATACCACAACTCAACTACTTCTTGAGTCACTGTTGGTTGTTTATGCCTTTCTATGGATGTCTACACCCTTCTCCCTGAAGTCATCTTACACATTTGCAGTCATCTGCAGTGTTCTCTTTAACTCTCTTGATTTCTTTATGTGGTAGACCCATCCTCTGTTCCCATGTGATGGTCTGAGCCTTCTGTCTCTTCTCTCTCTCCCCCTCTCTGCTTTTTATCCACTTACCAGATTCAGGCCATCCAACTCCAATCATTGTCAAATTCCCTGCTTTCCCTCTCACCATTCCTGCTTTCTCGCTTCTGCTTAATTTGGATGTTACCTGCTCTTCTTTTCCTAGCATGGTCAGAAGGCTACTTCTGTTTGGATAGCTGAATTACAGATGTGCTTATATACAAAATAATAATGGCTGTGTATACTAGTCAACTTGCAAACCTGAACATTTTCACATATGGCTCACCCAACTTAGTGTAAGCCAACTGCAGACCCTCACAAGGGCAGATCTAGGCTTCAGGGAGACAGAGACGCCAAGACACAAAAGGGGTACCAGGCTGCAGGAAGGCTTCACACACAGCTTTCAAATGCTTCTCTGCCCACAACTCAGACACTAGGGAACCAGCCTGCAGCTGCACAGTTGCATTAAGAGCTTACACACTTCCTACATGCCACAACTTGAAACTGCCCTTCAGTGTTCCCACTGAGAGCTTAACCCCGATACATGTTGAGCCATAGAAGTTTGTCATGAAAACGACATTCTCACCAACAGATCTACGCCAGCAGGCAAAGATCGTGAAGAGAGGGTTTGGCCCATGTGAGAACATGGTGGCCTTGACTGACACTGTACAGGCAACACTGGACTTGGCCTTCCCAGCCTTTGAAACAGAGAGAAAAATCATTTCTGTTCTTTATAAATTGCCCAGTTACAGGGATGTTGTTTGAGTAGCAGAATGGACTAATAGAAACAATAATGGAAAATTATCTTTTCCTTGAAAAGGAGACCCTGCTGCCCACTGTGTCCTCTGATGCCCTGAATTGCACTCAGGGTGCAGCAAGGGACACTGCTGGCATGTGACCACCTGCCAACGGCAAAAGCACAGGTCTAAGTCCCCCAAGATGACAGCCCAGCAGGATGCCTTCCTACATTGCAACCCCAAAGAACCCAGCACCCACAGGCCCTTTACACCTGGCTCTGCCCAACTCTCCCTCTGCCTGACCTGATCAAGTGTAGTCTTTTTTCATCCCAATGCTTTTGCTGCATTGTGACGTGAGGCAGGGGACTGACTCCTTATATCTACATTGAAGCATGTCTGATCACTGCTCCTGCCAGGACCTTTTGCTTGCTTGTTAAGCTGCAAGGCTAGCTGGTAGATCAGCCAGATTCACACAGCTACTCCTCAAATAGCCCCCTCCCCTTTCCTCGCGCCACCTAGTTACTTTATTAAAATAAGGCTTTAACCAGCTTCCAACATCAGTGTCTGAAATGCTTCATCTCTGCCAAATTCCTGGAGCTACTGGGATAAAGACATCAATACTGAAGAAAAAGGAGCCCCTCACCCTAGAGTCTGGCTGAAGTTTCTTGGCAACTAAGAATCCAGACTTCCAATATAACTAATATTTGCTGTGAAGGTTGCCAGAATAGAGAGAATGTTCCATTTTATTTTTCTTTCCAATATATCTTTAATAAAGTATAGCAATAATATTTCTAGAGTTGTTCATATATATATTCTTTCATATATATGTACATACATAATACATATATATGTGTGTATATAATATAGACACACACACACTCATAAGTAAATAAGTCAAATGAGCCATGTTTGAAGCGTGAGCTTGTATGAACCTGAACACGGCCTTACTCTTTTTCTCGGATTTATTCTCTGAGACAGTCAGAAACGAGACAAACTCTGCTTAGTGTAAAAGCGCCGTCATTCCCTGTAACCCTTGCGATCTAAGGTGTTATCAGCTAGCTGTCCAGTGAACCAAAGGAACCTCTCCTATGGCCTCATTTAAACTCCTTAGATGCCTTCTGTGGTGTCACTTCATTCGTCTGCATGGCTACTGAAGAGACAATTGGGCTTTTGTCTGTCACTTTCTTGTGGCACCCATACCCACACTTGTGTGTCTTACCCTTCCTTACTACTGCTGTTCTACTAAACTTCTCTCTAAATCCGAGTCAAGTCTCTTCTTAATGAGCTCCGACTCCGCTTCCTGTCACGTCCTGAAACTCTCCTCTGCAGCAGTCACTCCTCCCGAGTGGAGGCCTCTGAGCTGAGCTCCTTGGAACAGTCCAGGCAGCAGTGTGGAGCTGCCTCTCCAGTCCTACCCCCACTCCCACTGCCAAGCTCATGGTGTAACACTGTGCCCTGGGGAGCCTCTGGGTAAAGACATAGTTAGATGACACGGGGCTCCTGTTCTCGAACATTTTATCAGGAAAGGAAGGAACTTGGACAAGGAGACTGCCTGCCTGTCCCTTGTTCAGTGGTTGCCAGGCAACTATGTCTGGAGTCACCATGTTGAAAATTAAGCATGCTTATCCCTGCACTTGCTCAGCAGTCCAGTGGCCTGCCTCTATTAGTGCACAGAGAAGCGGCAATTTCCCAGCAGTCCAAGCTGCTTTCTGGAGACCCAGGCTAAGGCCCTCTCCATTGCTTCATCTATCTCAGGGCTCCCTAGAGCCAGGGCAGGGCATACCCAGGGGACCCCAAGTCCTAAGCAGGAGCCTTGAGGAGGACCCGCTCAACTATGCACGCCTATCAGACAGCTGCTAGGTTGCTATGCCATGTTTCTGAGACTCAGAACAACAAGATCTGAAAGGACCCAAGGAATATTGTGCCTAAATGGCCTCTATTTTGGCACTCAACTATAAGGAAGCATACAGGCTCTCAATGCAGTGGCCATCAAATCCTGTAGCCACACCTCTGGACTACTACGCTCCCGTAGAGATGCCTCCTTGGTGGTCCTGCTGCAAGTTGGTATCCAGGGAACTGAAGCCCTCCTTATGTTATGGCACACACCCCCCATCAGATGCCACCCAGGGCTTTCTCAGAGCTGACCAAGGTCTGATGCAGAGTGACCATCTCCCGGCATGATAACTATGCTTGGGAAAGGTGGAGCGTAGCAAACACTTCCTAAGTGTCTCTCAGCTTCCAGGAGTCTACAGCACAGCCTGTATCAGGTATGGCTGGATGTCACTGGATTGAGTCACTTGAGAATGCCGAGGCTGCTGACATTGGCAACCAAATCCTACACTATGACGTAGAGGTCCATGCAAGGAGATCCACAGGCTGGCTGGAGGCTTTGAGAACAGCTTGGAGAAAACCTCTGAGTTGTCAAATGAAAGTCCCATCAAGGAGATGATGCTGAGGTAGCAAGCAAAGCCCTTCCACAACCTGTCCTGTGGCAGGGCCCCTGCAGGCAGGCATCTGCCTGACCACCGCTGAAGCTGATTGCTGAACCTGGCTGATCTTGTTATCCAAGGAAAATGCCACTCTCCAGCTGGACCACTAGGAATCTTTGTCTCTGACCTTCTGCAGGCCGGTCCACAGCCATGGGCTCAGCGTGGAGTCTCTGGGGCAGGGCATCTTTCACCAGCATCACAACTTCAAGTCTCACGCACAGCTTTGCCTGGCTAGCCATTGTGGATGGCCAGACTTCTTATTCCCTGGGGCCGTGAGAGACACGATGCTGTGTCCAATTTCCAGCTACACTCATTCCTGAAGCTCTGGAAGCCTTGTGTGCATGCCTGTATTCCGTTTGCAAGCCTGGTTTCTTGTGGGTGTCAGCTTTGCATTTACAGCACGACTGTTATTCGTTTAAGGAACCGGTGGGCTCTATTTTCTCACATCCGTGAAATTTTTTATTTTAGTTTTCTTTAATTTTTTATTACATTTATTTATTTTTGTGGGGCATAGATGTGCAGGCACCATGAGATAGGTGTGGAGGTCAGAGGACAACCTATAGCAGGATTTCTCTCCTTCTGCATCTGGGTCCTGAGGATTAAACTCAGGCTGTCAGTCTTAGCAGTTTGTGCCTGCTGCTGTCATATCTCTGGCCTTTTCTCCTTAAAAGTTCTTTTTTGTTTTATATAAGTTGTACTCGTGCATTTATTTGTGTGTGTGTGTGTGTGTGTGTGTGTGTGTGTGTGTGTGTGTCTGTGAGTTATGCTATGGTGTGTGTGTGGAGGTCAGAGACAAGGTAGGGAGTTGGTTCTCTCCTTGTAGCTCGTGAGTCTTGCGGATCGGACTCTGGTGGCCAGGCTTAGAGACAACAAGCACCTTTAGCCACTGAGTCGTTTCACAAGACTTCCATGTAGACTTGGAGACAAAGGAGTTTGTGTTTGGGTAAAGTCCAATTTCTTTCCTTTTCTTTTCTTGCTGTTGTTTTGATGGCCACACCTAGGACCCGTTGTTCAAAGCCAAGACCTGAGGGGATTTACCGATCTCCTCAGGGTTAGGGTCTCCACTCTTCACACTTACCCTGCTGTCCGTACAGGAGGGTGTGAGGTAGGGCTCTGATGTTACTCTCCAGCAGAGGCATATCTAGTTGCCCTAATGACATGTTTGGAAAGACCTCTCAGAGGGGTCTCTGGCAGCCTAGTGGGAGATCAGCCAACTGTAACTGAGGGTGGGTTCTGCATTCTTAACCCCTTGTAGGCAATTCTAAGAGTGGAAGCCACTTGCTTCCTCGTCTTTTCTAGATGGACTCCCAAGATAAAACGCCTCAGTCTTACCCAGAAACAAAGCTGCCCTCTTCACATGGTCCGCTACTGCAAACATATCCCCGTCCCCTATTCTCCAGCAGAGTCCCCTACCGGCCACATTTGATACATGGAAGTCTTATGTGTTACTGAGAGAAAGGCGATGGTCCCCAGATTGGTGGCACAGAACACTGAGTGTCTTGTACTGCTCTCAAGGCGTGAGACAGACTGCTGTCGTCCCCATCTGTTCAGGAAGACATGGGCTTGTGCTCATGAACTCTGGGTGGTGAAGATGGAACCTTGGGCCAGAACCTTGGATCCGCTTTGCCTCCCAGCCCATGCTACTAGTCCTACCAGGAAGTGCAGACTGCCACGTTCACCCAGGCAGGTGACATCAGCCCAGCAAAGCACTGAGAACCCCCAAGGGGGATGACATGGAGGCACACACAGAAGTGCAAGCAGGAGACAACTATGGGGCACCTGTGTGCACTTGAGGGAATGTTCCTCACGCAGGGACTGCTTGCATCCCTACCCCAGCCTGACCTCTTGCAAAGCTCTCAGAGGAGTCCCCTCAGCTCTAGATGGGAGATCCTTGGACACCGCTCTTCAGTAAACTCCAGTGCCCCGAGCATTTCTCCTCCAAAGGCAAGCAAGGATCTCACCTTCCCCTTCCCCTGCCTACTGTTACCACACAGCCATGTTTTATTCAGATTTCTTTCCAAATGAATTTCATGAGAACTCAGCATAAAAGGAGACAGCCCCTCTATGCTTTGGCCGGACAGAGAATGTACACAGTTTTCTGCCGAGAGCCCAGTAAGGTTCTCAGTCCAGGGCAGTACCATGAAGGGAGCATGCAGGGTAGCCCGGAGCATCAAGCCACACAGCCAGTGCTGCAGACTTGCTCTGCGCTCACAAAGCAGAGCTCCAAGGTTAGGTCTGCTTGTTGATATTTGTGTTAAAATGAGAAGCCCTGGAGCAGGCGACTGGATTGCTTTCAGGTCTCTTTTCTTGTGGCTTTCTGTAAAGTGGATTGGGTCTGTAAAACGGTGAATAAGGTCATAGTGCTGGAGACTGGTTTCTGCAAAACTGCCTCAGCTCAGACTCAAGGCCAGGGTAGAACACAGTATGAAGTCAGTCTCACCAGCAGCTCCCTCTTTTCACAGAGGGAGCTTTCTAGTGATCTCTTCATCCCTCGGGTCCCTGCTCAAATTCTCCTTCAGGAGAGAATTACCCGGGGGGGAGACACCCCAAGACTCACAGCATTGTGTTGTGGGGGGTTCTACGGATCAGGGATTTTGAGACTTGATCTTCCTTATACCTGTCTATACTTGATCTATCTCATTTGGATGAATAAATGACAGAATGGATGGATGGATGGATGAATAAGCAAGCAAATTTACCAATAGGTACAAAGTCAGCCATCAAGAGAACCCATGACAACAGCAGGACCAGTGGCTTACCACTTTTGTTCCTGAATCCAGGGTCAGCATAGACCACTCCAGGCTAAACATCACTGGCGTTCAATATCAGCTGGGCCACCACGGCCCAGACTGTCTTCAGCGGACACAATGGCACACAAGGAAACTTATTATGCACACAGAGCAAGAAAACAGCAAAAGCAAAAAAATTAAATCAGAGGGCAGCCTAGAAAATGCCCACTGTGCAGAAAACTCGAGCAAACTAATTTGTTTGGCCTCCCTTGAAAATGGTGAGGTTTTAATTTGGGTCTCTGGGACCAGGCTCCTAAGGCACCAGGAGGCTGTTGCAGGGGAGGGACAAGGATTTGGTTTCAGATGGGCAGATCCAGATTCAATTAGCACTCAGTCAAGACCCTGTCTCCCTGAGGCTGGTGGAACGAGCAAGAGAATGTGCTGTGGCTGCCAGTTCCACATCACCCCGGCATGGTCCCAGAAAACCAGTCTCTGTTTACCAAGAGGCTGCTACCACTCTGCCCACAGGGATCAAGATGCTGAGCTCTTGGAGACTAGGCTGCACAGAACCCAGTCCTTGGATCCCACTAGCTATGTATAAGGTCAGATATGACCCACCATAGGGTTCCTCTACCACCCTCTGCCCTGGTTAGCAGGCTTGCCCTCATTCTATACTTTCTAGACTGCTACAGACAGACTTCAAGCCCTTCTAAATTGGCATTAGGAGTGTGGGGGTGCCCACAGCTCTAGGGGGGTCTATGGAAGATACCAAGAGAAGTCACGGTTCCGTAAGCTTAGAAGCCTCCTTTACCTTACCACTGGGTCTCTAGCTGAGGGCAAGATCCCAGTCGGAGTTGACTCTAAACCCCAAGCTACACAGGGAAGCCAAGGCCTGAAAGAACCTCTTGCCTTGGACTTGGGCAAGTAGACCCTGGTCAGGTTCCTAGGCAGACCTCAGCTCCACAGTGAGTACTATTTGAGATCTAGTTTAGCATCTCGTCAGCCCTGTTCTGACCATCCCTTAGATTCTGCTAATGCTTTTCTCAAGAACCCTCCTGACTTTGGGGAATAATTATCACACTGGAGGTGGCCCAGCTTGTTATAATGAACATCTTGGTGAGTTGAGCACAGGAACCACGTCTAGGTAGAGACGTCGAGTCTTCGACACCTGGAGTCATGTAGTCAGCGGCCACCCCTATGTGTATAGGACATGATGTTCATGGATACAATCGCACTAGATATACCAGCCTGATGAAACACTGCCCAGAGGTCTGACCCTAGGGCTATACCTCAGAGTCTTGGCCTCAGAGCATTCTGGAGATGGCTCTTTCAGAGCCTTGCCTGCTCACACAGAAACCCCAGAAGACCGGGCTCAGAACCCTGAAGTGTCACCAGAAGGCTGGGGGGCTCTTACCGTCCACACAAGCAGGCCGGGCTCGAGTGGTGCCTGCTATCTGCCCCTTTCTGCATGCACAGCGTGCTGTCTGCCGGGCGATCGTCCTCCGTGGCTGGCTGCTGTCCCGGTCTAGGGTCACAATCTCACAGGTTCCAGCGGCCAGCTGACCTGCAAGGAAGGAATAGCCGCAAGCTAAGTGGCCACAGCCTGGAGACTCACAGCCTGAAACCCACCCAGCACCCACCTAGAATGAGGTTCACCACAGCTGGCTCAGCCAAAGAGATGCGGAGAGAGCTCTTTGTGACAGCCAGCAAACCATCTCCTGTATGCTCTGCCAGGGATTCCAGTCAGCCCTATCCCAATGGACAGGAAATTAAATGTGGCCATCTCCTCTACCACACACGGAAATGAAATCTCAGAACTGCAGAGGAAGGTGCTGCCTCCCCCACGCCCCACACCCTCCACACACTAAGATTTCTAATCAAGCCAAGCTGTGCAGCGTCCATGCTAATGTACCAGGACCCTGCCCTGTGTTATCTTAGAGCCACAAAATGGGGCAACCAACAGTGTATATATGGTCTAGCATATTGCAAGGAGGAACTATCTAGGCGCAGACACCAAGACAGACAGAGACCAAGTTATATTTCCTTGAAGGCCTGCCCATACAATACACAGGAATGTATGTAAGAGGTACACCAAGAGACACAGCAAATATGTTACATGCCAAAGGCCTGGCTGGCAGATATGGGGAAGACTATACAGATATACAGAGGAGGCAGTCAAGTAAAAGCGTAAGTTCTATGTGGGCATAGACTTGCAGGGGTGCATGTGCTGTGAGATACTCACATATGCATAGGAACTTGTATAAGTTCGCACATGTAAAGCGACACCTAGGTACACATATGAATGTGTACATGTGCGCACTCAGGCTCAAACAACTACATTCAATTATACTTAGGTGCACACGGGCTACATGTGTGTCGCTGTAGACACACAGGGTCACATGTGTATTCATCTACATTCAGGCACATACAGGCTACACTGATGTCCCCGTGTCATCATGTATGTATGCACACAGGGGCACGCTCAGCGAGACGAATGTTTCATGTATGTACTTGGGTAAATACACAAAGTATACTCAGTTGCACTCAGAGATACACACAGGCTACATGGAAGCTCCCATATAGACACAGAGGTCCACATGGGCACACTCAGCTGTACATGCTCCAGGTATTGTTCCGTGTGGACACACAGGTACACATGAGCCTGTGCCCTCATCTGGACACAGTCACATATGATCCTGGACTGCCTCTAGAAGAAGGGACACGTTTCTCCAAAGCCTCAACCTCACCTCAGGAGAGAGAATCCAGTGGGAAATAACCCACTGCAGTTTAAGCCGCCACTGTGTGGCTAATACCAGTAAGTGCTAAAGAGCAATACTGTCCAATAAAGATGGCGTGATATTCATAGCAGACCTTAAAAATGAGAAACTGGCCACCTTGTAGGAGAACAGAGGGCATCCCTCAGCCTGGCTGGCACTGCTGCCACATCATCCCAGCACAGTGAGCCCACTGTCCCTCCATCATGCTACTTCACAGCCTCATTAGGGACCGAATCGCAGAAACCCTGAGGTATGTCACACAGTAGGTGCCTACTGTGAAAGCCTAGAGTAGCTGCTGCCTCCTGTGGGTACCCAGAGACCTCAAGGCACATGGCATCCTGTATCTCATGGTCTTCTGGTTACAGGGCACACCAGAGAGATGCTGGATGTCAGAATCCCACCCTGGATGAGTGCCATACAGGTATCATCTGGAAATAGCCCAGGGTCAGACAGACAGACAGATAGACAGACAGACAGACAGGCACTTGAAAGGAAGTTAGACGTGCACATAAGAGAGTGGCCATCTGATTGCCATCATGGCAGGTAGCTCTCAGGGCTTCTCAGCAGTAGCTCCTTTAACCCAGGTTGTTCTTCCTTACTCCATGAATTCTTCTGTGAATCCCACACAAACATCCTTTCTCCAGGCAACAGGCTCCTGTACTGTACCAGCCTTGTTGCTTGGATTCCCCAGCCCAACCCAGAAGCTGGTTAGAGCAGGTATCACACACATTAGCAGAAAATATGAACAGGGTAGCTCAGCTTCAACAGCCCAGCAATGTCCAGGTCACTAGGAACTTAGGGTATGTCTTGTCCAGATGTGATCAGGGACACGGGGGTGGGGTGAGGTGGGGGGTATTTCCTAAAGCCAGGCCTCTTTGGCAAGTCAGGGTAAGGAGGAGCCGTCCAAGGTTCCTAAACCCAGCGGCTCAGAACCGTGAAGGATGGTGACAGGTCCTGGCTTGTGTGTCAAGTTCATGTTGGGAGAATGGATCAGACACATTCAGAGGAAGGATGGGGCATCGTGGGCCTCTCTGAGGACCATGAGCCACTCCTTCTGCAAACGCCAATACCTACTCAAGCAGAACGCAAGGGTCCAGCCAGAGTTCCCTCCCTCGGGCTGCTTGATTTGACTCATTCTACCCAGTTGCACCCTGAATTACATGCTATTGTTAAGAAGCAGGCACAAACAAACAGATGCATAGACACCCTGGGAGGTGGTGATAGTTTCTGGTTACAGGGAAGCAATCTTCCATTAACGAACTCAGGCATCCACATCATTACAGCCAGCCACACATGCTTAGTGGTTCTCTAGACTGAGATAGAACAGGTGCTGGGGGTAGGGGGTAAGGACAGGCTACTTAGTGGAGGATGTCAGCCAAGAACACCACAGAGCATCTGGCTTAGGCCTGGGGGGAGGGGAGTAGTGGCCGAGCTCCAGGCTTTCCCCATGTCATGACCTGCTAACCTCTGGGAGGTCCAGGGAGACCGCTGAAGCAGCTCACGTCTGGGAGTCGCATGCATGCTGTGCAGCACCCTTCTAAATCTGCATCTCGGGAGTATAATGATGGGTTTGCACACAGGGAAAGCACCCTGAGATAGCACTTCTCATGGCTCCCAAAAAGCCTGCAAATCTTGTATGGGCATTTCTGTCATTCCATCTCAGCAGCTAGTAACTGGGACAGGGACCCCAGGGGGCCTCAACAGGATGAACTAAGACTTTGAGGATATAAGAAATGAATCATGCAGTCAACATATTGCTCATCTGGGTGCCAGTAAGGGCCATATGTGCCTACTCTGTGTACAGACTGCTTCTGTACAGCCATGACTAAATCCCAGATTTGGTGACATGAGCCCACGTGGTGCCCCACCAGAGGAGCCTCCACACCCATTCTTCCCTGGTCCCTTTGTCACTGATCTGTGTCAGTTTCCATGAGTGACATGCACCAGACATGAGCTGCTATTTTGGGCTCCAACTGTCACATGCCTTGGCCCACCAGACTGCAGAAAGGGTTCAACTCTGGGGTGTCTCCGAAACGGTGAAGTGTTCATCTGCTCAAAATAACACAAAGGGCTATTGATCTGAGTTACCTATCCCGACAACTACCCAAATCACAAGATTGGGGATCTAGACAGGCTCAAGAGCCCTGCTTACGCCCCCTTGTCCTTGTGCTAAAGGATCCTCAGCCAGAACACTTTCTTTCCTGTCACTCCTGGAAGGTGGGACAACTTCTGCCATGTTGGGTGCCACCTAAACTCCTGGGTCCCTCACCTATCAGGGCAGGCTACACACCCAACTTGGAAGTCCACATAAGCCTGATGGTGTTTCAAGTTTGGAAGTGGCCAGGGCTCTGACCGCTGTGGGAGATGGTGCTGGGGCCAGACACTATGTACAATATATCCACTCCCCTATCCTACACAAGACCTCAACTTCAAACTGCAGACAACTAAACCATCAGTCCCTCCCAGGGCTCACAAATGAAGCTAGTAATGTTGAGCTTTATCCCCAATTCTATAGACACACGGGACAAAGATTAAAATGTTCAGGAAAAAAAAAAGTTCTTAAGATCCGAAGGAGAATCTATCTTGGGTGTTTGAGATGGAATGAAACCAAGCCTCAATTAAATCCCAGGATCAAATTCTCGCTCACACTCCGACTACTCCCGAGTCAATTAAGTGTGTGCCACCGATCACAAAACCCAACTCTGGAGACCAGCTGAGGATTATCCCTGCATGATAAGTGTGAGAGGAGATCTTAAAAGACAGAGCAAGATGGACCTTGCTGGTCTGCTATCCACCTAGATGTGTAGCTGGAGCAGAAGGCGGCAAGGATTAGATCAGCCTACCACAGCCCTAGACCTCTCTGGAGAGACCAGGTCCACCCCACACTCGGTGGTCAGACCCCTGCAGAGGGCAAGGAAAGGCACAGCTTTGTCATCAGGAGACAAGCCAAGCCCAGGGACGAGGAAGCAGGAAGACAGGCCCTCCATGGTTTTCGAAGACCCTGGATTCAGAAGCCTTTCTTTGGCCAGCTGTACTCCCAGTGAACTCCACGTGCAGGGAGACCTTCGGACCTCAGGAAGAATCCTCTGGATCCCCTTGGCCTTGGCTTAGCTGTCCCAGAATAAGGGATTGAGGACTGCATAGAGAGACAGCCGGCAAGATGGTACTGATCTCCTGATGGTATAGGCACATTGGCATCCCTGGATTCGTATGTGAACATAGAAGAAGCCCCAAATAAGCATGCCTGACATGTTTTTGGAGATATGGTTGAACCATGAAGCCAGCCCAACCTGCCCAAAGGTTTCATTCTCTGTAGATTACCAGCGATATACAGGTATACATCACATGCAGCCTATATAAGCCTTTTAGGGATACAACAGGCTCATGGTTGGAATGTACATACACAGCCATGCATATATACACATATATATGTACCACCTAATACAACAAATGCACCCACACATATCCAGACCATGATTTATTCATACAGACATGCATATGCCATGTGTATACTCACACAAAGGCACTTATATATACAGACCACAACATGCATACACATACAAACGGCACGTTGCATATAAACACCATGCTATATTACCATACCATATGAACATATGAAGCAGCAGAGGCTGTGCACACCACAGCTTGCAACTGCACACTTATGAGCACCGTTGGAGATGTGTGTGCAATGTTCTTCAGGCTTAGTGCTAGGATTGTCCCTGCTTGCTATCTGCAGAACCGGTACCTAGTTTTCCAATTCAAGCAAGCCTGCCCAGTACCCACGAGTTCCCAGGTTGTGTCCCTCACCTCTCCACTGGAAATGGATCCACATGGAAGATACACTACCGCTGTAGATGTGTATGGGTAAGCATGTTTATGAGTATGAAGCACCCACAGCAGCTTCTTTAACCCCGCCTCCATGCCTCCTTAACTTCTTGAACGTCAGCAGTTGCAAGGATGAGGAGCCGTGGTTAGGAGCATGGTGACAGGCTGGGCTGTTTGGACCCTCCCAGAGCCCATGTCAGAGTATCAGTTAAGTTCTTTTCCAGAGCTTCCCTGGCACTGCCCTGCTGCTGGGGCTCCCCCATAGCCAGGCCAGAGATGTCACCAAGAGACAGCTCAGCAGACAGAGAGCCTGCACACAGACAGCAACTTCCCCGATTCATAGCAAAGTACAGTTGCAGACTGAGGTCACGGTATATCTCCAGGGGCCGAGGTGCAAACAAGGCAGTGAGGCAGAAGGTCTGAGAGAGAAACGGGGTTCTATTTATCCAGGGCACTGAGAAGCTCTTACAGGCAACACCTATCGGGGTGGAGCCTCTAGTAGGGCATGGGAAAAGTTCTAGAAGGTTCTGGGTCCATGAGTGCATGGTTGATGCAGGGTCATAAAGTGGGGAAGGGTAGCCACAGGTTGGAAGGGAACCTCCATGCCTTCTGACAGGCAAGCTCTAGAGCCTCAGGCCTTCCATCTGCCTATGCCCGCTCTGCTGCTCTCCCTGACCCTCTCTGCAGCCTGCTGTTTCTGGTTGAGCCTGCTGCCTGATGCCCCAGTGCCTTGGCTAACCTCTTATTCCATCCCTCTTGTCCTGGTGTCTGTCTGCTCAGCTTTGTCAGAAGCATCCCAGGTCAGGGTCCCATCCCTTGTACACTGGTGGGGAAATACTGCAGCTGCCCCCCTCAAGTATGTCCGGCTACAGGGATAAATGCCTCTGCCTGGTACCTGTCTGCAGGCCCCAAGTCAGGTACAGGTACAGGGCTGGCCAGGTAGCGCTGACCTAGGATTCTTGGAACCGGTACTATCCAGTTCAGGCAAATGACTTTCCTAGGGCCTTGCCCTAAGCCAGGTCGTACTTACAGCCCTTCTTTGATATGGAAACGCACCAAGTTTTACCCAAATGTCCAGGAGCCAGCCACCAGCATCTAGGACTGCTGCGCCTGATGAGCGTATCAGGGAAGTGGAAGCCATACCTGTCTATGGTCCAGGCATCTAAGTTTTCAGCAACATTGCCCCAGTGTTCATGATTTCTAGGGCCTCCTGACTGCCACATGATTCAGAGGTTGTGCAAATAAGCTCTCACGGGATAAGACCACAGAATAGCCAGGTCCACCACTTCCCTTCCCATGCCAGGCAAGTACTTCTTAGCAGACGAAGTAGCCACTACTCTCTAGCAGTATGTATGTATGTATGTATGTATGTATGTATGTATGTATGTATGTAGTTAGAGAGTGGGGGGAGAGGGTAGGAAGGAGGGAGGGAGAGGGAGAAATAGAAGTAGAGGCAGAGAAACAGTGATAAAGAGTCAAAGAGAGAGAGAGAGAGAGAGAGAGAGAGAGAGAGAGAGAGAGAGAGAGAGAGAGAGAGAGAACAACCCAGGAGATTGGGTGGGAACAGACAGAGACCTCTGAAATAAGAGTAATGACAGCAGGTGGTACCCCTGTCTCCCCTCACCTGGGGAAGACAGCTCACTTCCACACAGGAGTTAATATCACGGATCTCTAGTGTGCCAGAGCAAAACAATGGTCCAGACAAGTGAGTTATAGACAATCTCCCATGTAGAGGGCTGGGGATGAGAGCAGAGGCGCCTGTTAAACTGAACACACCTCCCACATGACACGAGGGCATGTTTGCACAGCCAGACAGAGAAAAGTGTGACTTGGGTAACAGTTTCCATGGGAACTGCCCTGGGACCCCCAGGGGATCCCAAGGATCTGCTTCAGATACAACGTGAGTGAAGGTGGCAGGTACTGGGAACAGAGTCAGGCTGATGGCTGGACTGGATGGTTATAGGCCCCAGAGCTGTGTACTTGAAGGCTGGGGAAGACAATCAGACCTTTTTTTCTCAGGAAGGAAGGAATCTGCCATACTATGACAGACTAAAGACTCTGGGAGACATTGTATCAACCCCAAGGACTTGTCAACCAGTTCAGCAGTCACTGAGCCAAGGGCTTCCAGATGAGGGCCTCCGCGGCTACCACATTCCCCAGCTCTGACATCCAAAGGAAACCTAGTGCTGGCCTGGCCACTTTGGAAAGTGGGAAAGGGTACCTGCTACAGATGGAAAAATGGGCTCAGGAGAGTCAGCCTTCATATGTCCTGAGCCGGAAGAGGCCCCATGCTGGTAAAGGCAGGATGAGAAGTTGGGTTGAAGGGGTTGGGGCATCCTTGAGGGGCTGCAAAAGCTGCGCATATCACCAGAGTAGCTCCTATTAGACCTCCCCTCTCCTGCCTCGAGAGACACTGCCTAGCTAACTGGCTTCCCAAGGTCAGAGACGACCCTCAAGACAAGTTCAGCCCAGCCCCTAAGTCCAGATTCTATGTCACTATCCAGCGACAGAGAATACGTAAGCATGGGTCTTTTGGACCCGAGCCTCGCATAGGAGCTGTTATGGCTGGTCCCAGTCACCTAGAGGCTAGATTCAGACCCAGATACCTGGAGTCGTCACTACCAGGACTGCTGGATGCCCTTTCCAAACATCTCTGCAGGTTAAATTCTACCATGCATATGACAAGAACCCAGGGCCTCAATAGTATGAACCTATATCTCCGCTCCTCATACCTCTCTCAAGAGTGACAAATGACCTTCTTCCCAGCATGGAGTGCAATTACTGTTCCCTGTGGGAAGAGGTTGGTCTGGTCCCAAGGACCAAGATGAAGCTGCAGCCTGGGTAAAGAGGCACGGAGTTCTCGTTCTTAGGGTTTGTCTAATAGTGTGGCCTGAAAACGCTTGGAACACCCACAGTGTTCTGTTGTATAGCACAAGCGCTGTGCGAGGAGCAGTTTCAACACCTCGTGACCCATCGGGCTGCAACGTACACTGGGTCACATGGTGCTGTGAGAATTTCTTCTCCGGGGGAACATGAACAGCATCGATCCCTTCCCTCTGGAGCCCCAGAGACGACTCAAAGCAGGATTTCACCAGAGTTCACCCTGGTGAACCAATGAGTTGACTGGGCTTTCTTACAGAGTGACGAAAGGGATTGCTTACAAGAGTCTGCCTGGGTAACCCCAAATCAGCCATACTATGCAGCATAAAAGATACTATCTCCATGGTTACATAGATGGAGTCTCCCCTCAGTTTAACTTCCCACAGTCTATACTCTAAATCTATCCAAGACTCCAAGGACTACAACTAGGGCAGAACTACATATAACTGTGGAGGAGGTCCAAGAGGGAGCAGCCAGAATGTCAGACAAAACTCCATTGATTTCCCCAACTCCTGTGAAGAACTATCCACATAAAGGCAATGGCTGTTATGCTGCGGGCTGGGCTCTACAACACAGAAGAGCCCTCTCCTCAGGGGTCCCAGGAGAACCAGCTGCCAAGGCAATCCCTTTTCTCCCAAAGGAACCTGCCATTGGTGCTCCCCAGAAATATGAAATTGTTGCATGTCCAGTCTGGATTCAAGCAAGGCACTTAATAGGCAAGAGGCCACTAGGAATGGATTACAGGGGCTAAGCTCCCAAGAGGGGCTTCAACTCCCTGGAGGTTGGTGACCTCTGTAGATCTCCCAGCAGGCACCTGGTCGTCTTGGCACTCATCCTTAGCAACTTAGCACTACAGGCCATTGAGACTGCTCAGTGTGACAGATGGAATCCTCACCTGGTCTAGGAGCTGGTCCCTCTGGGAGGGCAGAGTGGAGTGTGGGTCTAGAACATTCAGGAGTGGGCTTCACCTGTATTTCAAACCATAGGCTGGGAGACTCTGGAGTCCCCTGCTGTTCCTCCTGCCTTTTTTCTCTAGGTAGAGTGAATACACACCCCCTCATGTCCTGCCTGCACCCCAGCAGGCAGGCCATTCATTTGAATTAATTATCAGAGTAAAATCGGAGCTTAGGGCTCCCATTCATGCTTGTCCCTAGGGCTCAGCTGGAAGAAATCAAAGTACACCCCAAGTCACCACTCACACAGGGAACCCAGATTCCCTGCCTCTCTTTAGCACTGTCACTTCAGTGACTTGTGGCCTAGGATGTGTGGTGAGTGCCCAAGAGCCCACTTCCCTGATTTCAGTCAGACTCTAGTGAGGAGAGGTAGAGGGGACGGGGACTCGCTTGCTGTCTTCTGCTTTCCACACACTGAGGCTGCTCCAATGCCCAGAGCGATGTCCACAGGGAAGCGCCTGGCCAGCTGGCCTCCGTTCAATTATCCCCTTAATGTGTATATTAATGAGGCGCTGCTGCCTGCCTTGGCACGTCCAGCACGGGGCCCAAGACTGATCCTGAGATGGTTTTGGAAAGCTGTTGCTACAACATCATAAACACGGCAATTATGGCTCAGTTTACAATTTCACCAAGGTCAATAAAAGGCAGGCTGCAGGTTACCAGTGAGCATCCCATGATAACCAGTAGGGACAAGAGCCCAGGGCAGGACCCAGGCATCTGACCTGAGGCAGCAGGGTACTTCCTTGGTCTTGATGCCATGGTAACAGGACTTTCCTAGAATGCCCCCTTCCCACTTGCAAGTGAATGGAGCTACACAAGCCATGGACCATGATATTGGGTACAAAGGATGGAGTCACCCACAACACCCCTCCACCTAAGAAGTGTCAAATGCATCCTGCAACTCAAGTTTCTTTAGAAAATCTAGATATTTACATAGCCTGTTTAACCCCCACCCTCCATCCTATCCCGAGTCAACTAAGCTCTGTATATGGTTGTCTTCAAATCCCTTTCTGTGCATAGTGCACAGGGATTCCTGGTTGTCCAGGTACCCTGGCATTCTCACAAGCTCGAGGGCGAGCAGTAGCTTTAAGCTGAGGTAAAAGCTCAGATCCCATCTCCCCAGGTGCCCAGCTTCCTCTACCAGGAGAGGATGGCCACAGGCCTTGTGGGTGTAGAAAGGGATGGAGCCTGGAGTCCTCCTCTTCCACATTCAAGGTGTTCTCTATTTGGGCAGCAGTCAATGACAATGGCACAAAGAGATACCAGCCAAAGCCAAGTGGCAAAAGAGGCAAAGCCAGTCCTGAGACCACAGTGGAGGCACGACGTGTGCTCACAACATTCATGTGTCAACTTTACACAGCAGCATGGGACAGTGAGAGCAACCAAACTAATGCTCAATAAAACCATTCCTGCCTCCAGTAATCCTCTTTGTCTTTCAAACATTTCTGGGCAACAATGATGCTTAAACAAAATACGCTCACCACAGCAGGTGGTAGCCAGGGCCAAGGCCCAGGAAGCTGTGTGTATGCAATGTGATAAAGAGGGCTGACTGTGGACAAGGACATGAGCTGGAGGATCCAGGCTGGGACAGAGGTAGAGATGCAGAAGAAGCTTGACCGTGCTGACAGGAAGGGCTCTCATCGTTCCTTGAAGCTGTCAGCTCACTATTTTGCTGTTTAAAGATTTGGGTGTTTCGCCTGCATGTGTGTCTGTCTACCACCTGCATGTCTGTTGCCAGTGGAGGCCAGAAGAGGGCATTGGCTCCCCTAAAACTGAAGCTAGACTTTTTTTTGAGCTTCCATGTGGATGCTAGAAATCAAACCTGGTCTCCCTGGAAGAGCAGCGAATGTTCTTTTACCACTGAGCCATCTGAACAGCCTCAGCTGCAAGCTTTTTTCAAACCCTCCATAGTTTCAGGTTATTTTGGCTATCAGAGGAAGGCCTTACCTGCTCCACCAGACACCTGCTCCTTGGTAATGCAGTGTCCCCCACCAGCCACCTCTGACTAGTTAACTTAGAACCCTCATCCCTGCACATAGAACACTCAGCAACACCACTAATGTGACTGACAGTTCCTGAAGATGCCAGGCACGGTGAGGCTGTTTCCAGCATTGGCTGGCTGGCTGAGAAAGCTGGGCCTTGTTGATGAACCAGCCATCATTTCTGTCTCTGGCTCTGGCTCTGGCTCTGGCTCCAGGAAGGGACTGGGGCTCCTCTCCTATATGCTTGTCAGGTCAGCTGAGGACAGTTCACCCAATGTCACCTTCTAGCTGTTGGGCAATGGGACGCGGAAGGTGCTGTGGCTTTCCACTTTCAGTGATGGTACCCCATAACCACACAGACAGAAGCAGGTTACTTTGAGTAGGGGACAGTTGGCCCAAGGCAAATTGGGCAGGGCACAAGATCCCAGAAGAGGACAGGTGAAGGCCACTCTTTGTAGGTAGAGGATAAAGAGCCAGACATCTGAAGATCTAGAGCTGGTATGGAAAGACAAATGTGTCCTATGGACAGACCGCTGACATCCCAGGTGCCTAGGCATCCCTACATCATGAGGAGTCTTGCATAGTCTAGGCCACCGTAGAAACTAACATGATAACATATACCTACAGTTGTCCCACCATTCTCCTCAGCACTGAACATCACTTCTCAAGTGGACTTGGTCTTGCAGACCCCTCAAGGGCCTTGAGGCCAGACACAGGGAGGGACTGTCCTGTTATTCAGTGCCATCCCCGCTCTGCCAGTACAGGCTGCAAGGACAGCAGATTTCAGCTTGGCCAGCATCACAACTCCGAGATAGCTGAGGCATCTACCATTCTGAAGTCCCAGTTTCCCTGCCAACGCAGTGGAAGGAGGAAGGCAAGCCCACCCACCTGGGAGCCTGTGGCATAGGTGCCAGCTTGTGCTTTGGGTCCAGCACCAGGCTTGACATGGCTAAGGACCAGCAGCAGCAACACCCAATCAGCCCCCTGTATTTTCCAGACCTCTGTGCTGAGCTACATAGAAGCCATGCTTGTGGAGTCCTGCTCAGCTCTAGATCGGTGTGGCACATGCTACCCCATACTGGATAAGCATAGGGAGGAAGGTGGGAACAGCAGCCTTGGGGTCCTAGGTCACAACAAAATCTCACGTCTGCCTCTACTCTGTTTCAATGCTGTTCTGCCGTCTGCCTCCTCTTCTCAGAGCACATGACAGGAGTGTGTCGTGTTCAAGGTTGACACAAGGGGTTTAGAAAACCACTGTTAACCCTGCAGGGGATGCTCGGAGCCAGGTAACTGTAACCCTGCAGGGAGCCAGGTAACTGTCCAGCCTGTGTCCTGTTTCTGGAGACACACCTGCTCATATATTCTTCTGCTGGTGAGATTGTGCCTGTACCTGGAGCCAACAGCCGCTCATCACAAGTGGTCAGGGGCCAGCAGCTGAAAAGCTGCCTTCGGGGCATCAAACCTGCTGCGAACCCTCCGTTTGAAGAGGTCACACATATAGGAGGCTTGGATGGTTCAGGCAAACTGAACCACCATCAGACACTTCGGTGAACTTTCTTCAATGTTCCTGGTAGCATAGATGCTTAGGTGGTAGAAAAACCTAATCTTTCAGCCTATGTGTGTCCTGCAGATGAAAGAAATAGAATTTGCAGGACTATCACCTAGGATGGCTCTGCTCACAGTGATGAACCCTGCAGTCTCCTTGGAAAACGTCTTCCACCATTGTGCAAGAGCAAGCCCATGAGAAATTGGGGCATCAACCACAGACTCATGCAACTATGAGCCCAGCGACAGGGATCTACAAAAAGAGAAAAGTACTGAATCTAGACACAGACCTTATACTTTTCACAGAGTAATACAAGATGCATACGAAACCTAAATATAAAACACATTCACGTGAAACTTCCAGAAGCAACACAGGAAGAAAAAAAAATCTATGCAAGATTGGATTTGGTGACAAGTTTTTAGATAAAACACCAAATTCAAAATCCTTGAAAGAAGAAAATGTGACAAATTAGACTGTGCTAACACAGAAACATCTGCTCTGCAGAGACACTGCAAGAAGGACTGAAAAGACCTGCGGAGACAGGGGGATGATATCTGCAAGCCACGAAGCTGATGATGATGCGGGCCCAAGACATCCTGAGAAAAGTCCTTAAAATGCCAGAGTGAGAGACAGATCAAAGACAGCAGACAAAGACTACAACAGACACCTCTCCCCAAGTGGCAAACAAGCCACCAGGAAGCATCCAACCCCTACATACCGATGGCAATGGAAAAATGCCAAGTCCTCCCCAAATACCAAATGCCAGCCAGGGTGTGGAGCAAAGGAGTCCTCAGCCACAGCTGTTGGCAACCTAGGGTGGTGCAGCCACTTGGAAGAAGGTTGGCAGCTTTGACAACGCAAGACGCTCCCACTAGACAAGGCCACGCCCCTAGGTATTTAGCCAATTGATGTGAAAAGTTCTGAGTGCACACACACACACATTGCATATAAACATTTAGAGCAGATCTACCCATCATTTCCCACACTGGAATCACGTAGATGAATCTCAGGCGGTGTGCATAAAAACCCTGAGGCTTAGTCCTCTTCAGGACTATTGTAATAGTAAAAGGAGCAGACCCACAGAAGGGCACAGGGGAGAGTCATGAGGATCTATCTCTAAGTGAGGCGGCCAGTGGGGAAAGCCACAGACTACAGGAGTCTTAAATGTTCCTCAAATGGCACAACCACAGAAAAGGCCAAGCAGAGTGGTCATCACAGACTTTGGGAACAGAAGGATAGAGGATAAGATGGGATTCACTATGGGTGGAGACTGAAAGGCTCTGGCATAGCACTGCAATCGGGACACACAGCACTGCAGATGCGGCCACACTGCATCATTTAGTAAGCCGAGGAGGAGGATAGGACTCAGGTGGTGCACAGAGCCACCTCCGTGGTGAGACAAGCCACACTGGGAGCTGGCAGAGCCTGTGAGACTGAGGGCAAAGGAGCTGGCCCCAAGCACAGTGCTCTGGGTAACAAAGCTGTTTCCATGGGGACCCACTATTGGTCTGACACCCCTGTGTGTGCATAGTTGAAGGAAGACATGATTGGATGAGCATGTAGCAGCGGTGGGAGGCAGCCTTCTGCAAAGCAGTGGGAGGTTGCAGATAGGCAAGAGGAGGGGAAATGACGGTCCTGTCGTGACAGGCTGGAATCAGAGTGGCCAGTGTGTGGTCATATTTGTGTGATATGGATACAGGCAGTTACATACACACATATACATATGGGTTCCTTCTTGTGGCAGCTGAGTGGGCCGAGAGTCCATGATGCTCTACTAGCAATAAATAGGTTCCTAATCCACTGGTTTTAGCACCACTTAACAAAGGAAGGAACTTGAACCTTGTGGGTAGGGCAAGGCCAGGAAAAGTGGAAGAAAAACTCAGAGACCTGGTTGTCCCCAAAGTAAAGACGTGTCTAGGAGACAAAAAGAAGTGCAGTGACTGTGTCAAGAGCCATAGGACAGACTCCCAAGACTAAGGCCAATGGGGAAAACAGTTATAACTGGTGATAACTCAGAGATCTAAGATGCATGATACCACGCTACTTTACAGAAGTCAACCAATCAACATAGGGACGGAATAAAGTCTTCTGTGCGGAAATCCATCTCCTCTGTGGACACTCACCCTTGCCAGCCCAGCGTCACCATCAGTGAGACAGCATGCGGTGACTTGCTCACAAAGAGCATACTACGGAATGGGGAAGAGCAACCATCCACAGAGAAGCTGGGGAAACAGGAGCTCAGATAGAAAGCCAAGGCAGATAACGCATACTGACATTGGAAACAGACTGAGTGCAGGGCCAACCGTCTTCTTGTCAAAACCCTGGAACCCAACTCCAACAGCAGCAGAGAACACTAGATGCAGATTGACCATGGGAGGCTTTGCCAAAGCTCTGACAGGCACAGCTCACAATTATTTGTCAAGGTCACAGCCTTTGGGATGTCTTGGAGGCTCACAGTTTCCAGGAGCCAACAGGCTAGGATGGTGAAACACTTGTGTGGAGGTCTCAGTGGGATCCAAACTCACAAGGACACCAGATAAAGAATGAGGACTCGGAACTCAGAAACTTACAACATGCTGGTGTTCCTTCTGCGGTAATAAATGTGCCACACCAAGGTCAGGGCATTGCGCTGTTGACTGCAGTCCTGGCCAGGGAATCCGTATGGGGCACATGGGGATTTTTCAGCTCTCTCTCCAATCTCTCTATAAACCTCAAACTTTTCCGAAGAAGGAATTAGCTCTATGGAAAAATCCATGAAGACATGAGGGATGATGGCCTCTGTGGCGCACATGCTGGGGAGCTCAGTGGAGGCCTTGTGGGGCCTGCGCCAGCATCCGATGCAGTTAAATGGGGCGTGCATGGGCCCGCTGGCCTGTTCCTTCTTCACACCTGTCTCTGGCTTTCCAGGAAATATGCTGAGCCCTGGGAATTTCACATCAGCCTCGTGCTTAGCAACGAACGGCCCATTTCCCTTCTCCTAGGCACCAGGAGTCCTGGCTGAGATATCTCTGCTCAAAAGGCAGGGCCAATTATACCCATATTCCATGGGTTGTTGCCTATGGCTAGTGTATATCAGACTTTGTAGCTCCATGCAACAGGCAGCCAGGGAACTAATGAATGAGGTTTTGTAAGACATGTGCACACACACACACACACACACACACACATACACACAAATAAATAAATAAATAAATAAATAAATAAATAAATAACAAGAAACCTTCCCTGTACCACATGAGTTTCTTTCAAGGTCAAAGGTGACAGCTGCAGTTTGAGCTCAACTTGGCCACCCCACATAGCTTCCAGAGCACGTTTCCATGGAGCCGGGCTCACCTTCTGCTGTAGTAATTAGGGAGACACTGGGAGGGCAGTCTGGAGATGAGACCTTCTATTAATGAGCAGAGAGTGCAGAGGCACTCAGAGGCACTGTCTGTACCTGTTGCTAGGATTAAAGTAAGGCAGCCAAACTCCAGCTCCCACCATTGTTCACTGTCCAGCTTAAGACATATCAGCCCAGGAGCTGCCCACCTCAGCCTGGTGATGGCCAGGTAGGTCACAGGATGAAGCCAGCAGTGTCCTGTGGCTAAGCCATCAGTGGTTCTCAACCTGTGGGTCATGACCTCTTTGGAAGTGGAACAACCCTTGCACAGGGATTGCATATTGTATATCTGTATATCCCATATTTACATTACAATTCATAACAGTAACAAAATTACAGATGTGACTTAGCAATGAAATAATTTTATGGTTGTGGGTGACCACAACGCAAAGAACTGTGTTAAAGGATCACAGCATTAGGAAGGATGAGAAACACTGCTCTAGATAGCCGCAGCCTCGGCCACACCCACAGCCTCAGCCTCTGCCACAGCCACAGCCTCGGACACACCCACAGCCACAGCCACAGCCTCAGCCACAGCCACAGCCACAGCCTCAGCCACACCCACAGCTTCAGCCACACCCAGAGCCTCTGCCACAGCCTCAGCCACAGCCACAGCCTCAGCCTCAGCCACAGCCACAGCCACACCCACAGCTTCAGCCACGCCCACAGCCTCTGCCACAGCCTCAGCCACAGCCACAGCCTCAGCCTCAGCCACACCCACAGCCTCTGCCACAGCCCCAGCCACAGCCTCAGCCACAGCCACAGCCACAGCCACAGCCTCAGCCACAGCCACAGCCACAGCCTCAGCCACAGCCACAGCCTAGGCCACAGCCACAGCTTCAGCCACAGCCACAGCCACAGCCACAGCCACAGCCTCAGCCACACCCACAGCAACAGCCACAGCCTCGGCCACACCCACACCCACACCCACAGCCACAGCCACAGCCACAGCCACAGCTTCAGCCACAGTCTCACAGCATCAAGCTCTGATTATGCTCCTGGAACTTCCTTAGCAAGGCCTTGGCCTCAGCCTCCCTGGCTCAGTGTCAGCACAGCACCCCACTATGACTGTGTTCGGGGTGCTCTGTTCTACAAGTGCTCATGGGTTGGAAACTTTCCCAATGTGGTATTTTTGAAGTAGAGGTCTTTAGGAGGTAGTGACGCATGGTGGAAGTGGTTAGGTCATAGGGGAGAGACCCTTGAAGGGGACTAAGACAGTTTTCATGGAACTCCAACTACTATACACAAAAGTGACTCGATACAGAGAAGGGGGCGGGGCCTTTCTGATCCCTTGCTGGTTCCATGTGTCATTATAAGATCTATGTGTTTCCACCACAATGCAATGCCATGAGGATCATCAGAGGGCAGCCATCTTTGTATTTTCAATCTTTAGGACTGTGAGATGAATCAGCTAGCCACTTTTGCACACACACTGATTCTGTGTTAGCAACAGACACTGGATGAACACACCCATTTCATGCACCCTCCCCTCATCTCTGATGTTCATCAAAGGCCTTCTTCACACACCTTATAGGCAACCAGGGTCCTCTCAGTGTCCAGGTGCTCTCTCATCCTGTAAGCCCCACTTGTCACTGGATTAGGTTAAGCTCCGCCTCTTATAGAGTGGCGATCAGAGCCTTCCTTATTTTCTCTTTAATGAGAATTCTATGATGCTCAACTTGACTGGACACAAGTAAACCCTACCTGATGGGTCTCTGGGGACATTTCCCAGAGACTGCTGACACCTGAGTTAGCATCTGAGAGACTGTCCTATAGGGTGGGGACCTGGGAGACACAAGAGTGGAAAACCAGGGAAGCCAGCAAAGGGCCTGCTATGTCACCATTCTCTGTGGACATCAGACTCTGGCTTCTTTAGTTCTTGGGCATGGACTCAACAACTCCTAGAAGGGTGAAGCCTTCCAGCCTCGGGAGCTATACCATTTTCTGAGGGTTACAGCTTCTTGGAACTGCAAAGTTCTCAGAGTCTTCAGTGTGCACATGGCCATGGGGGACTTAAACACCTTCAATCATTGAAGACAATACAATGATCCCCACCCCTCATGTGGGGTGTTCCTTTAGTGAACCAAAAATAATACAAGTGTGAACAGAAAAGTAACAGGGACCACCATGGTAGGAGTCCGGTTCTTAACCCCACGTGCAAGCTGCCAGTCACTGCAGCCAAGTATCTCCTCATTTCTGGACCAGTGAGACATGAGAATGGCAGGAGAGGCCATTTGAGCAGAACAGCCAGTGGGGCTTTAGAATTTTCTAGTCCTAAAAGGCATCATCATTTTGCTTCAATGTCATCCCATCACACAGGAGGGTGTGACAGCCAGCCTCGAGGACCACTGCTCTCAGCAACTGTCATCAATGGAACATAGAAACTACAGGTGTTTATAGTCTTCATGGTTGAAAGGTGCATGGATGGGTGGGTGGGTAAATGGATGGATGGACATACAGATAGAAAGATAGACAGTCGAATGAATAGATGGATGGGTGGACAGATGGGTGAGTTGATGATGGATGGATGAATAAATGGATGGATGGGTAGTAGATAGCTGGGAAAGCAGATTGATGGACAGGTGAGTAGGTAGTGGATGTGTGGATAAGGGATGGATCGATGGATAGGAAGGATGGACAGATCAGTAGATCCATGGATGGATGGATGGATGGATTTGTGAGTCAGCAAACAGGTTGATGGAGGGGGTGTGAGGGTAGATGAACAGATGGATGGAAAGATGAATGGATAGATGCATGGATGAGTGAGTTGATGGACAGATGGAAGAAGGACAGACATACAATGAGTGGATGAATGTGTTGGTGGATAGGTAAAAGGAGGGATGAGAAGCTCAATGAGTAAATATGGATGGATGAAGAGGTAAATTTGTGAATGGGTGGCAGATATCTGGGTAAGCAAATGAATCGGTGGAAAATGGATGGATGGATGGATGGGTGGGTGGATAGATTTATATAGCTCAGTAGGTATATGGGAAGGATAAGTGGATAAAAAGGAAAGTTTTCTGAGGGCTTGTGGGCACTCTGAGACACAGATGGAAGAATGACTGGGCCAGTGGATGGAAGGATGGACAGACTGACCACCAAACACACAAGCATAGAAGCCATTTTACATTCACCTCCGTACTTCCTGAAGTTGGACCTTACATGGTGTAAGCATCCCTAAAGAAGAAGCTGAATAAAGAATCCTATGTGGAAACAGGATTCCATCCGTGCAGGATCCAAGACATCCATGAGATCAAAACTTGCCCCTAGAGACCAGGCAGGCATCCCTTGCAAGCTTTGGGACACACACCATGGAGCTGAGAACACTCAGCAGAAAGCAAGCGCAGGCTTCACAGCTCACATTTGGAGATCAAATTAAATTGTTCTCAGCAAAAAATAACAAAAACAGGGGACTAAGGGAAAGTGTTCCCTTCCCTCTCTGAGGAGGCGGCTGCCGCAGAGCTAACTGATCACAAACCACCTCCCAGATTCCATGAGGATCAGAGAAGTCCAACTCCAAACTGGGCCATTTTGAGATAATGAAGTCAAAATATGTGCATTGATTTGCATACATGTGGGAAGGAAAGGAAAGCTCCAGGCGAGGCAGAGCTATGACAATGCGGGGCTCACAGAGACACAGGGATGAGGCTTGGAGCCATGTGGAGAAGATGCTGGGGCTGGGGAACACAGGAGAACACGGGAGATCACCAGAAAGACTGACGAGGCGGGAACATGCTCTGACCTGGGAACTTCTGGGAGGAGATGGGCTGTGTTACCCATGAACCAGCAAAGACACGGAGATGCAGCTCATCGCTGCCTGTTCCTCAAAGCCCAGGGCCACCCATCAAAGAGGAAAAAGAAAAACTATCCTGCTTCCCCACTGGTCAGGGGCATGGCTAAACTGCAGGCCCTTCCCAGACGGCTTCCCCTCAGCAAAGGTTGCTGGATAAAGGAACAATTGTATTTCGTCCAAACAGTTCTCTCCTTCGAGCACTTCCAGGGCCTAGGCTCCTAAAGCCTGGACTGGACTGTTTAGAGGCGCCACAACCCGGATCACTTCCTACCCAGCATGCACTTCATTCTCCTAGCAAGAATCTAGGCTCTAGGGTTCCCTGCACTCAACAGTGAGAAGGGTAGGGGGTGCAGCTTCAGGTCAACCTGAGGTGGGACGGATGTGGTAGTGGCCAGTGGTATGTGGTGTGTGGAGCCTGGAGGGCTGGTCTGGTTCTATTTAGACAGAAAGTTCTAGAACCTTTCCCACCTTATGTTTGGCTCCAGTGACAATTGGGTTATGTGTAGGCCAAAATCCAAACTACGGCAAGTAGCCTGGGGACAGGTTCTAGAGAGAAGAAACACCTGTGCAAATGATAGCAAAAGCACAAGTGACCTGGAGATAGAAAGGGACAGAATCAAAGACCTTGGTTTTCTTCCTCCTGATCAGCCTACCTGACCCGGACCTCAATTATGGAGTTACCTTAGCTTACCTTCCTACAGGTGCTAACCATCCCCCTACAGTACCTCCATGACTAAGGTAGTAGCCTAGATCCTGGACCATTGGCACACCTGGCGATCCCTGGCTCCGTCTATAAAAAGAAGAGACAACACTACCATCTCAGAAGTCCATGCTCTTAAAAACCAACAAAGAGCTGACACTTTTACCCTTGGTTAGTCATTGCAGGCTATGGGGGTGGAGGGGGTGAGGGGTGGGGTCAAAGCAGAAAGAAGTGAAGGAGATAGAGATAATCAGAGGCCCCTTTTTAGCCATCCAATGCTCTATATTAGCCATCTGCTTATTCCCTGCTGGCCAGGTCTGCGAGACCCTTCCACACTCTCCCACAAGGGCCTCCCAGCTTCCACGAGGGTGCCGAGCTGCCAGATTAGGGATGACGAACATTAAGCCCTGCCAGCCTCTTCCTCGACTCAGGCAGAGCTCTCCAGGCCAACTTTATGAGCAACTAAATCCTACGTTCATTCCAATAAAGCATTTACGAGGTCTCTTGTTTCCAAACTGTGTACACAGTCTGTTTCTAGCTCATCCATCCCTCAAAGGTAATGATGACGTCTTGAATTAGCCGTGTGAGCATAGAGGGCTCTGCACTCATGGGAGGCCTGCAAGGGACAGGAACCCAACAGAAAGGCTCATTCTCCATGCTCATTCTTCGGTTTCCATGGATGGACACACCAGGCCTGCTGTGTCTGTGGCCCTGAAAGAGTGCATTTCTCACCATGATAGACTGTATCATTCTGGATCTGTGAGCCCAAAGCAACCATTTCTCTAGTAAGCTGCTTTTGAAAGAGTAGTCTATCACAGGAAAAGAAACAGAGACGCCCACCACAGATGAGCAGAAGGGTATGTAAACAAAAATTATCATGGCAGTGCTGACCTTTGTGCCCAGGGCCAGCAGCCCTCTCCTCTTGCTCTCCTTGCTGCTCCAGACAACAGGATACTCTTTCTAGGCATGTCTGCCCATGATGCTCTTGGGCAGCTACAGTTCTCTGTGCCCAGGGATCCCAGTGATTCGCAGCTACCTGACCATCTATCCCAGGCCTCTGGCGCTAGGATCCAAGTGGTGAACGGGGAGGAGGTTTGCAGGATTGAGGCATGCTTGACTCTGCTTGAAGTTCCTGCCCTGAGCTCAAGAGCAAATCCCATAAATGTCTCCGAGGGTGTCCTGCAGCATCCCAGGAGCAGCTGTGGAGACTGTCCTTAGAAACAGAAGGTACATCACTGCATGACTAACAGGATTTATTTATAACTACACTGAGCAAACCAGAAAGGGACACAAATACCTTCGGAGACAGTCATGGAAGCCACTCATGAGGTCAGCAAGGCCAATGAAGCATAGCCCGGGGCCAACTGAGATAAGCAGAGGCAGCTACCCTCATCAGTGCCTGCAGGCGCTATTGCAGGCCGGCATGCCATCTTATCCTCCTCCTACCCCAAGTCAAACCAAAGAGATTTCCATGTTTGGCATCAGCCACCGGGTACAGTGTGAAGACGTGCCAACTCCAGGTTCTAACCACCATCTCCATCTTCCTCGAGGCAGCTCTGCCACCTGGGGGAACACACACACACACCTGTCCACCCCACACAACACTTGAGGAGCAGCAGGGCTTGAGGAGCAGCAGGGCCTCCAAATGTAGGGGCCATCTAGGACACACATGGTTTTTAATCCAAACTTCCCAGAATCGAGTTGGTGGTTTTGCTCGTAAGTCAGAAGATGAATATTTAAAATTCTGTGATTCCCCCAGGTTAGGGAGGTAGCCATGTATCTTCTTTACAAAGATATGCCTTCACCCATGGGGTATTCATCTATGTACAGTGCCGCCGTCTTCATGAGGCTACCCCTTCACCCATGATCACACAGGGGATCCATGTACATTCCCTGCCTTCCCCATGATCTCCTGTGGCCTGTTGTGGTAACCATAGGATCCTGCATCCCCATATCTGCCACATCCCACACACTGTGTGCATCTTAGGGCACTGGGGCCTTGGGTAAATACAGCAAGTACACTCAGCCCTGCTGTACAGAGGTCGGACTTGTTTGCAGAAAGACAGACAGCCCAGCCTTGAATAATGGCTGCTGGACACACAGAGCATGCAGGATCTTAGCCATGTTCACCTAAAGCGTATCTACAACTGAGTGGGCTCATGTAACCCAGGGGCAGAGGATGCCTGGTGTCCAGATACAAGCTCAGGCTTCCATCTTGCCAGATTTCCCTTGGCATGGCTGAGGGATCAGAGGCCTTTGCTCCCTGCCCTGGAGATCTATGATCGGCCTGGGACTCAGTAGGTTCCAGTTTTGAAAACTATGTTCTCCAGTAAATGGCACCAAATGGGTCTCCTCAATATGGTTATTTCTGGAGAAAGCATCACTGTTTGTAGACATGTATCAATGCACACATGTAGCCCAACACCCGTGTCAGTGTGTTGAAAACAAGCAAATCGAGCAATGGTTCAAAAGCTGTGGAATTCCTCCATGAGGTCACTGTACGGGGCAGGTGCGTGTGAGGGATGCGACTCCCTCCGTGACTGTGTTCTCGTTAGGATTCTGTAAGTGAAGGATCACTTTCTTGCACCTGAGATTCTCTCTCTAAGAAGAACAAAGACCAAAGTGTGGACACTTTGTCCCTTCTTGGGAACAAAACACCCATGGAAGGAGTTACAGACACAAAGTTTGGAGCTGAGACGAAAGGATGGAACATCTAGAGACTGCCACACCCAGAGATCCATCCCATAATCAGCTTCCAAACGCTGACACCATTGCATACACTAGCAAGATTTTGCTAAAAGGACCCTGATGTAGCTGTCTCTTGTGAGACTATGCCGGGGCCTAGCAAACACAGAAGTGGATGCTCACAGTCAGCTATTGGATGGATCACAGGGCCCCCAATGGAGGAGCTAGAGAAAGTACCCAAGGAGCTAAAGGGATCTGCAACCCTATAGGTGGAACAACAATATGAACTAACCAGTAACCCAGAGCTCGTGTCTCTAGCTGCATATGTATCAGAAGATGGCCTAGTCGGCCATCATTGGGAAGAGAGGCCCCTTGGTCTTGCAAACTTTATATGCCTCTGTACAGGGGAACGCCAGGGCCAAGAAGTGGGAGTGGGTGGGTGGGGGATTTGGGGGGGGGAAGAGGGTATGGGGGACTTTTGGGATAGCATTTGAAATGTAAATGAAGAAAATACCTAATTAAAATAAAAAAGAATCTGTAAGTGTGGCCAGGCTTGGTGGTGCATGCCTTTAATCCCAGCACTTGGGAGGCAGAGGAAGGTGGATTTCTGAGTTCGAGGTCAGCCTGGTGTGCAGAGTGAGTTCCAGGACAGCCAGGGCTACACAAAAAAACCCTGTCTCAAAAAACCAAACCAAACCAAAACAAAACAAAAAACAAAGAATCTGTAAGTGTGGAAGAAGGACTGTAAGAGCCGGGAATTCGGCTGTAAGATAGTGTCTTCTATACATGACAGGGAAGTTGCAATGTTGACATCTCAACACAACTAAACATGACAATGGAGATTCAAGAAAACTCCCAAGGCCCCACCCCTAGATCAAGGATTGTAGGTAAATGATGGCTGCTAGGAGGGAAATCAATTTTCTCTGGGGATGAGCAATCAGCCCTAAATACATACATGTCTGAGCAAAACTAAATGGACTCAGCGGGTTGCATTTCTATGTCTACATGTACATGTTTATGCATAACAGTAATAAGAGAAGAGGGCATGAATTTGAGAGTGAGTGTCAGGAGCATATGAGGATTTCAGGGGAGAGGAAGGGGTACACAGGATGTAAAGTATTCACATATGAAATCCTTAAAAATAACTTTCAAAAGAGTTTCAGAGTGGAAAGCCGGATCTGGCTGCACACGGCCACCATCTTAACTTTGAGCTCATTTTGGCCACCCTCTGTTCACTGATATGGTTACAAAAGCTAACTAGGCACTCCGAAGTCTTAGAGTGTAAAGTCTTAGAGTGCATAAATCAGGGACCTTAGCCTGTGCACCTGAAATCAACAGGAAATGCTGTGTCCAGGAGACCCTCTCAGGGCAGGTAGAGGAGATGGGCAGGAGGGCTGTCAGTCAGGGATGCAGACAGCAGGGACTGGCAGACACGGGATGATACCTGCCTGCTGGGTAACAGCTATCTGAGATCTGTACCAAGAGCCTGTTGCACACGCGGGTTGGGAGGTGGCTGCTCGTGCTTGGGACCTGGATTCTGGCAAGACTGCAGGTGACATCCGGTGAAGGGGGCACACTGGAACCCGCCAGTACCGGCTGGAAGGCAGCGTGTGATTTAATCCCCTTCAAGTTCCCCAAGATTTACGGGGACTGTAAAACATGATTGGCCTGCCGTGAATTTTATACCCTTGCTTTTGATTACACATTAAGATGCAAATAAGCCACAATATGCTCATGTGAGAGTGCACTGTAAGTCAGGCCTGTTTTCGGCCCGGGGATTTGTTCCCATAAAGATTACAAATCGTTAACGCACGGGGCGGATGCCTGGTGCTCAGCTGGCCTGGCCTCTGCAGTGGGAGAAAGGAAGCAGCCTCTTCCAAGAGGCTCGGAGCCGCCACTAGCACAGGCAGTTCCCATAGCGCCCCGTAAAGAAACAAATAAATAAAAACCATGCCTGACCACTGGACTAGTGCCACATGTGGCTACCCATAAAGGACTATAAGTTACACAATAGGAATCAGACTGGCAAGGTTCTAAGGACGCTCAGACCTTCTATTTTCCAAGACAGGTTGCTGAAGAGTCCTCACAATAGACCTAAGGACTTAAGACCCACTCAGCATGGCTAGGTGCTGTTGGCAGGGCCACCTTTTAAAGCCCGGACAGCTCCAGCCAATGGTGGTAAGCTAGATGCCAGAGTTCCCTAGGCTGCCCCAGTATCCAGCTCAAGCCCAGATTCACTGTGGGAGGAAGGAAACATTTTATTTCAAGTGGGATAACTGAGGCACAGAGAAGCATGGAGCCACAGGCAGGTGGCCTGATTTCCAGAATAGCTTCTGATACCCAGCCTCCATCAGTCTAGCAACCCAAGAAGAAAGGTAGGCACCTTGACCTTAGTGGCCCTTGAGATGGTAAACTTGGACTCTTAGCCCCATGACCTATGCAGTGCACGATGGTACCAAAGGAGATGCTTGCTGGTCAGGGGAGGCTCCTGTGCTGGCACCCACTTCCTCTTGTATATGGTCCTCACTCAGCCACCGTGAGGCTTTGCAACTGGGTAGGCCAACCTAGGTGAGAGCTTGGCTCTTCCCACTCCTCCCTGGATCTGTATAAGATCTATATAAGCCTGTTCATATTTTTCCTTTGCTGCTCTTGATCTAAGTTGCTCGAAGGCAGTGTTCAGGAGTGTGACCATTGCACACATCCACACATCTTATAGCCTGCAAGCAGTAGGGGCTGGAGAGAGGCCACTCTACCCATCAGCTGGTTTATACACAGAGGTCCCGTCCAGTGTCCTGTGCCCAGTGGCTCAATTGACATATACTACGTCACACACACACAGAGGCCCACTCCACATGTCCTATGTCTTGTGTACAGAGGCCTGCTTCATATGTCCAGTGGCAGCAACCATAGGAAGTGGGTGTGATAGAGAAAGGTGATCCCAGAGCTAAGTGACAGGACATTCAGAGTAGACAGTGTAGGCAGGCCAGAGTGAACCACAGCTCAAAGAGCAGAGACAGAGCAAGAAAGATCAGATGAGACTCCACACAAAGGCAGGCCAGGCCTGAACTTTCTCTTTACAACCTGTGCGTCCTGACTCTACCCACAAAGTGGGGGCCCTGAACCAAGTTTACATATTGCCTTTCACATGGGTAAACATGGCTTCCAACACCCAAGCATAACTCTGTTGATGGCTCAACAAAGGTAGACAAGTGATCTATGATCAGAACAAAGACAGCATGGCAGGCTTTCTCACACACAAGATCTTTGTGCATTCTGGAAAAGACCCTCTACAGGAGGGAATGTGAGCTACTGGGACTGACTGGTAGAGATGCTTTCATGAACCCCCAGGCCTATAGCACAACCATGTAATAGACAGCAAACGTTTCAGAGCTTACAATTGTGGCATAAGGGGTTTAAGGCACTCACGTCTTGGAGTCTCAGGAAGCCTTGAACAGGAACAAATTCAGAAGCATCACAGAGCTGCCTGCATCTAGGACATCCTCAGACACAACTCAGTAAGGGCATGGTGGGTAGGTCCATCACGAGTGCCTTGCACTTGGCTGTGATAGGTTT